>NC_053026.1:147363787-147663787 GCF_003073215.2 Triticum urartu | reverse complement strand
GGCTAATCTCCTTGGGTTCTTCGTCTTCATCTACTAGTGTCGGGCCTCCCATAAATATTCCAATCTTCTTGATCAGATCGTCATTCTTCTCCACCAATACTTCAATTTCTTCTTCATAATCTTCACGTGTAGCCTTGAGTTCTTCATCCAGTTCCTTGATTCTAGTTTTAGCCTTCTTCAGATCTATCATGTCGGCGCACATCTGATTCTCCTGTCGTCGAATGTGCTGGTTTAACTCCTGGATAAAAGCTGTGATTGATCTATCCTTCCTGGTGCTAATCATCTCCCAGTGTTCATCTCGGCGCCCACAAATCTGGTAGATAGTATCCTTGAGATCCTTGCGGTAGACTTCTCCAATGCGTCCCATGGCAATGTGAGCTGCCATACTCTTTCCTAGACTCCAAGTTGGTGCATCAAAAGAAAACTCTATGGTCTCAGTGACTGGCATGAATGTCCTTCCTGGAACTTGAACTTGAATCATCCAGCGCTCTTCTTCAAGTAAAGTGGCGTTGTCGGTTCCCGTGAAGCTTGGCACTCCTATGTTCAGGTATCTAGTGACTTTCTTCAAGTGGCGTCCAAAGGGTGTATCTTCATCTGGTTGTGTGAACTTGTTCCTTGCATCCGCCATCCTAAAGAGTAGAAAAGATGAGAAGTCAGAAGAGAAGAGAGTGAGTAGTGATCTAGGTCTTTAGCTTAGTGGTCGTGTCCTACAGTCAGCGTGTGCTCTGATACCATCTCTGTGGCGACCAGACCTCAAACAGTCTGATCTCTGTGCTCCGGTGTCATCCCTGGATCAGTAATGCTGACACCACACAGTACTCGGAGGATTTATAGCAGAGTAGCAATCACACACTTATTACATCGAGTGTCTCAAAAGAGAACTTATTACAATAAATATGGCTTAAGGCCATCTAATAACGATAACAGCGGAAGGCTTGGAAGATAAGTGAGTCCATCAACTCCAACGGCATCACTGAGTATAGAACCACGACCTAAAAACTCCTTAATCATCGTCTAAAAAGTCTGCAACATTAACGTTGCATCCCAAAAACGGGTCAGCACATGGAATATGCTGGCAAGGTAACACATAGAGAGTAAAGAAATGCAACAGCTATACTATATGCATATTGGGCTGGTGGAAAGCTCTATGGTTACAGTTTTTGCGTAAAGCCAATTTTTCCCTACTTCAAAGGAAATAAATTTAATTACTATCATGGTGGTTGTTAAACATTGAGAATGGTTGACAGCATTCTCAATCCCAATTAAAGTAACATCATTAAACCCAACAAAATTAACTTTAGGGTAACATGTTGAGATACACATGAAAATCCAAGTACCAGATACTCAAGATTGTCCATAACCGGGGACACGGCTAACCATGATTAGTTTATTACACTCTGCAGAGGTTTGCGCACTTTTCCCCACAAGACTCGATCGCCTCCGTTTGGTTTCTCGCACTATAGGGTGTTTGAGAAGACGGATGACCGAGATATAGTCTTTCAGAAGCGCTAGCACCTTACGATCTGGTAGACCGTACCACCTACATCCCCTACATCTGCTAGTCTACCACTGTAAGAGTTCGCACAACTTACTCAACTATGCCAGAGCCCATAATGGCTTGTGGCTGCACACGGAAGTTTCTAGTATGAATAATCTCATGATCCCTTTGAGCCTGGGTGGCAGTCCAAAAGAAAAACAGGCAAGTCCTGGAAACCCCAGGTGCCTCAATCCACCAAGATGTGTGTTTAAGTTGCCACCTTAGATAAACCATTAATTATCAATCTCACATCTGTCATGGATTTCACTCACCCAATCCATGTCTACTAGCATAGCATGGCATAATAAGCAAACGTAGAAAGTAACTCCCAAAGGTTTGATAATAAACAGGTAATAGGTACTACCTCATCTACTTCCCATCCCACAATTTAATTAGATCATAATCATGCAATGTGTGAGAATTGATCTAATGCAATAAAACTGGGTTGTAGAAAAGGTATGATCAAAGTGTTACTTGCCTTGCTGATGATCCGCGAAACCTAGAGATTCAAAGTAACAGGCGGCGCACTCTGGGTATTCTATCGCAGACAAACAAACAAGCATACAATAAGTACTCATCTAATACACAGGTAAAACTCAAATAGAAGATCTAACCAGAAAGTTCAACTTAAGAACCCTGGTTGGCAAAAAGAATCAAATCGAACGAAGCAAAAGAAAACAAACGGCGAAAGAAACAACTTCGTTCTAGTAATCTGGATCTAAGTCAAATTTTACAGTAGCAGAAACATGTTTAAGTTGATTATTCGGAAAGAGGGTTTCGAGACGAAACTCCAAGCGCTTGAATCGCCTGATTCCGATAAACGAGTGAAAAGTTATACTAAAACGAAAATCGGATCAGAAATCTCGATCAGAAAATAACCGCGAAAAATCCGACGAAAAAAAAAACGACGAACAGAATTTCTAAAAAAAACGGCACGGAAAACAAGGCGGTGGCGAACCTCGGCCGGCGTGCTGCTCCGGCGGCGGCGGCTAGGGCGGCTAGGGTTAGGGCGGCGGTGGTGGGCTGGCTCGGCTCGGGCCTCGGGCGCGCTATATAAAGGCCCCGGCCAGGCGGTGTCCTAGCCGAGTACGGCCCAAAGTCAGTTCCGCGTTTTTTTTAATAATTCTGCTCGGAAGAAAAATAAAAAGAAATACTAAACGGACTCCAAAAATCACGAAATAAATTTTCCCGGGTTTCTAAAATCAAGCCCGATAAAGTGAACATTTATCTGGGCCCAAACTACAACTTTGAAAAACGCGCATTTTTCCTAAATTCAAATAAAAATACCAAAAACTCCGAATAAATCTTATTTGATTTTTTTATTAAATCCTCAATATTTCTATATTTTGGGAAAGTCATTTTATTCCCTCTCTCATATTTTTGTAATAGAAATAATTGATGATAAAATAAATAAAATCAAATGATCCTGTTTAGATAATTTGAGAAAACTCAAATATGTAAATAACGAAATCCCCAACTCTCTCCGTGGGTCCTTGAGTTGCTTAGGATTTTCTAGGATCAAAACCAAAAACAAAATAAAATATGATATGCATGATGATCTAATGTATAACATTCCAAATTGAAAATTTGGGATGTTACATAGAGGCAAGACAAGTCCAACGCCGAGCCGGAGCATACACAATCGTCAACAGAGAACTCGTCAAGCGCAGTGTCACTGGAGTCCTCCAGCGATGCGTTGAGCAAGAGAAGGGCATTGCAATCCTCAGAGACATCCACCAAGGAGAACGCGGCCTCAAGATCACTCGTCGCCAAAGCCTTCCGCCATGGTTTCTTTTGGCCGACTGCTTTGGATGACGCCAAGGAGTTAGTTAAACATTGCAAAGGGTGCCAACTCTTCAGCTCCAGGCAACACATGCCGGCTTCAGCACTCAAGACCATTCCCCTCACTTGGCCCTTCGCCGTTTGGGGACTGGACATGGTGGGCCCATTCAAGACGGCGCGGGGCGGCATGACACATCTGCTTGTCGCCGTGGACAAATTCACCAAATGGATTGAGGCAAAGCCGATCAAGAAGCTGAATGGGCCGACTGTCGTGACATTTATCGTAGGTACGGCGTGCCACACAGCATCATCACCGACAATGGCACGAATTTCGCCAAGGGAGCCTTGTCACGTTTCTGCGCGACGCAAGGCATCCGGTTGGACCTAGCGTCCGTCGCCCACCCGCAGTCAAACGGCTAGGTCGAGCGAGCCAACGGCCTCATCCTTTCCGGCATCAAGCCCCGACTAATCGTACCACTGGAGCGTTCAGCCGGCTGTTGGCTCGATGAGCTGTCGGCTGTCCTCTGGAGTCTGCGCAGTACACCAAACAAGTCAACCGGCTTCACTCCTTTCTTCCTCGTATATGGTGCCGAGGCGCTCATCCCAACTGACACCGAGTTCGACTCGCCTCGGGTAACCATGTACACGGAAGCCGAGGCCAAGGAAGCACGAGAAGACGGCGTCGACCTGCTGGAGGAAGGCCGGCTGTTAGCCCTCAGCCGGTCCGCCATCTATCAGCAGGGCCTGCGCCGCTACCACAGCCGGAAGGTCAAGCGAAGATCCTTCCAAGAGGGCGATCTTGTGCTCGGGCTGATCCAACGAACAGCCGGCCAGCACAAGCTCTCGGCCCCTTGGGAGGGCCCCTTCGTCATCAGCAGAGCCTTAGGCAACGACTCCTACTACCTGATCGACGCGCAGAAGACAAAGGCACGAAAGAGAGACGACTCCGGCAAGGAGTCGGAACGACCATGGAACGCCAACCTCCTCCGAAGGTTTTACAGTTGAAATGCAGTATGTATCACGCTAACTTTTGTACTAAGTACGAGACAATAGGCCCCCCGAGGAGAGCTCGGGGACTGCCATCTTTTGTCTATGAATGAAAAGTATCATGCTTATGGCCTTGTCACTGCATTCACTTTTTTCCGTCCGGCACCGGGTTCGACTAGTCGGCCCGGGGACTGGCCGCCTGGAGTTATATTAGAAGTCATACCCACAATCAGACAAGTAGTGTGCTGGCCCCCAAGCCTCCTCTTGCCAAAAGTCGCAGTTCGAAGAACCGGCTGTCCGGCTGGCAAGAGTTAAGGGGAGGAACGGGTGCCCACATGAAAAACAGCTAGGGACTAACGGACTAATATAACAAAAGCCGGTTTTTCTCCCACCGCCGACCGGCTACCAGAGTAGCCGGCCGGCCGGCTTCCATTCACCTCGCTCCAATCTAAGAAAGCTCGAGTACTTGCCTTCCCAGAAGGGGAAGGCGGCAAAGGAAACAGCCTAAGGATAAAAAGCATACGTAAATGGAAGCCAAACATGCACACAATCATATTTACATAAAAGACCTTCAAAAGGCCAGCATTCGACATAGTTTGAATACACCCCCAGTGGGTGGAACTGCGCAAGTTTGATAAAGTTGTTCAAAAGGCAACAAGCAAGAAAAAACAAGG
The DNA here is from genome assembly GCF_003073215.2 of Triticum urartu. Taxonomy (NCBI): domain Eukaryota; kingdom Viridiplantae; phylum Streptophyta; class Magnoliopsida; order Poales; family Poaceae; genus Triticum; species Triticum urartu. The sequence goes on along the minus strand of NC_053026.1, from coordinate 147,658,807 downwards.
ACGGCAGACTAAGCCAAGGGAGCGATTGGCGAGTCGGGCAGGTCGGTGGAGACGGCAGTGCCGGCTGGAGGAGTGGCCGGCTGGCGAACCTCGGCATGATCACCGCCTCCCGCAGAGGGCGCGCTAGCACGCGCCTCATTGCTGGAGGCACGATCAGGCTGAGGCTGGCTGGCCGCTTCGCTGGCCGGCTCAACGTCTTCGCCCTCCTCTCCTTCGTCGTCTTCGCCTTCATCGCTGGAGGCGATCTCCTCTGTCGAGTCTTCACCCGCTACCGGGTCCAGTCCGAACCACTCCTCCGGCTGGGCAACGCCATCGTCATTGATCTCAGGAGCGAAGACGCTGATGTTAGTACACTCGGCGATCGTCGAAGCGCGCTGAGCGATAGCCGGCCGCACCTCCTCCAACTCTTCGTCGGCCTCCAGCCGCCAGGTGCGCAACTGGTCCAGGTTCAGCCCCGGATACCAGGCTCGGACGAACTCCAGCGCCCGCCCAGCTCCAAGCCGGGCTGCCGGCGCCTTCCAGGCCTCGAAGCGGCCAACCGCCACCTCCAGCCAGTCGGCAGTTTGACTCGGGGTGCGGGGAATCATCTTGCTTGGCCAGAGGGCGGCCAACACCTGCGCCCCGGCGCGCTGGAGGCGGCAAAGCATACGATGAGCCGGCTGCAGCCCGCTTGGACCGCCAAGAGTTGCTCCTCAAGCGTCCGACTCGCGTCCGGCGCGATGTCGGCCCCCACCTGACGGCGCGCTTCGCGATGGGCCTCGATGGTTTGGGTAGCGAAGATGGAGTAGCCGGGAAAGTAGTCTGCACAGAGAATAAAAAGCAGCACAAGTCAGAGCACAAATCAGGCGGCAAGGGGCATGCAAGGAGCGAGGAAGGCGGCTTACCGTCGATCAAATCCTCAATACGGCCGAAGCCTTCATTCAGCGCTTGCCTGGTCTCAGCCCAGCCCGCCGCTTCGGTCTCGAACTCGGCCTTCAGGGCGGCTTCGTTATCCTGCGCCTTCTTCAGGGCCGCCTTGTGGCTCTCCTCCTGGTCAGACAACTTCTTGACCAGGCGGTCACGCTCCAGGACCAAGGCGTCGTACTCAGTTTCCTTGGCGCGAAGGGCGGCCTGCGCCTCGCTGAGCTGCCCCCTCAAGTTGGCATTGGCTCCTGCCAGCATGAAGAGAAAGGAAATTAATAAGGTGAAGTCGTCAAGGAAGATCCGACCCGGCTGCTCAGCAGTCGGCCCGAATCTCGGGGACTACACCCAGTGGGTGCGCTGACGCGCCCCCACAGGAGATGAACGAAACAAATACGCACTCCGGCTGCTGGTCAGGTCCTCGGTTCTCCTACCCAGCTCCTGAGCCTGGGAGTTGAAGGCGGCTGCACGGAGGTTGTGATACTCCTGAAAGATTATACATGAAGCAAGGATAAGTTAAGTTGTCAGAACCTAGTAAGTTCCAAGCCTCCTACGCAGCATCCGGCTCGAAACTCGCGGACTACACCCAGTGGGTGCGCTGACGCGCCCCCACGAAAGAAATCGAAAGAGCAAAATAACCAAGGACAGAAGACTCACCCGGATGACAGCCCACATCGAGAGAAACTCTTGAGTGTATCGCTGCAGCGAGGCGGCCTGAGCTTGAAGCCGGTTCCGGACCTCCTGAGCCGCCACGTTCAGCTTGCCCGTCCCCCCGCTGGGAGTCCACTCGGACGTGCTGACGCTGGCCGTCTCCAGGGCCTCCGCCGTCTGGCTGGCGCCCGCTGCTCGGTGCGGTTTCGGCGCCGAGGCGCCACCCCCTGCGTGCCTGCGCAATGCCGGCTGCACCTCGAGGCCAGCCCCTACCACCGGCTCGCCCCTGGACGCCTGCTCTGGCGCCGCAGCTGATTGGCCGCGTTGGCCCGCTCCAGTCGCCGCCGTCTGCGATGCCCCCTCCACAAAGATCACGGGGTCCTCCCGCCTCTCCATAACCGGCGGGCCTTGGTCGACCTCCTCCGACGGGGGCAGGGGAACGTCGGGGGCCACGGCACGGAGGGGAACAACGAGCAGCGGAGGCCGGTTTTGCGAGGCCTCCTCCTCCGTCTCTGCGGCTGCCGCCTTCGCCCGGGCCTTGGCCGCTGCGGCGGCCTGCTCCTTCGTCGCCTGGGCGGTCCTTCGCTCCGCCGCCTCCCGCTCCTCCCGCGGCTCCCGCGCGTTCCGCTCCATGGCCCCCTTAAGGTCGGCGCGGGGATCCACGCGGCGGGAGCTTGAAGACCCTCCAGTCGGCCCTACTACGGAGCCGCCAGGACCTTGCTCGAGAGAAAGCGGTGCCCTGTCCGGCAAGAAAAGAAAGGTTTAGAAGAGTTTTGGACGAAGAAGACAAAAAATATATACGCAAGACATTCGACGACTTACGCAGAGATCGCCTGCGGCTGCTTCACCGCCTTGCGGAAGCGGGCCGCCTTCATGCCCGCCTCATCCCGTTTGGTCGCCACCGTGGAGGCCTTGGATTTTTTCGGCCGGCTACCGAAGAAGGTCGACGCGGCCCGGCGCTTCTGCGCGCCGCCACGGGCAGCCGGCACGGCAGACGAGCCCGCGCCTTGATGATCGGGCGCCGGCTGGCGGTGCGGGGCGACTTCGACCTCGTCGTCATCCGGCCAGTCCTCGAAGCTGGCCCCGAGTCCCGCGCCTCCGGCCTCGTCGCCTTCCCCCACGATGGCGTCTTCCATGGCGGCCGCTCCCAGGTCCGGATCGTCGGCGTCGTCCACCGTGCGGTCGGGGAGGAGCTGGCGCTCTACCCCCGCGGCCCCAGCTGTCGGCGGGAGAAGAGGGTTCTGCAAAAGGCAAACCAACTGATCAAGAGTTGGCTATCATGAGGCTGGCTACAAAAAGGAAGAAAAGAAGAAAGAACTTACGGCAGGCGGAGGGTTGGCGCGGGAATACGGCTTCTTGCCGTATCGCCAATCCTCGGCGAGCTTGCAGTTGGAGACATAATTCACCATGTAAGACACCTCTGCGTGAGGCATCTCGTTGGTGCTCAGCCGGCACGGGTCGAAGCGGCCGCTCATTTGGCAGATCATGTGAGGCTGGCCTTGGAGCGGAAGAACCCGGCGCTCCACGAAGGCGGCCACCAAGTCGGCTCCGGTCAGGCCCTCCGACTGGATCATCACCCGAAGCCGGGAGACGGCTGCGTTCCCGGCCTGAGACAGCGACCTGGCCCGGTAGCTCCATGAAGGCTGCCTCCCAGCCGGCGGGCCGGCTACGTAATCCGGCAGGTTGACGTAGTCGCCTTGCTGGGCGACGTTCTTCACGTAGAAATAAGACTTCTGTCAAAGCTTCACCGACTGGATCAGCGGAATGGACGGGAATGGATTGTTCTCGCTCGCCCTCCTCATATCAATGAAGGCTCCGCAGGGGGCGGGCACGCCCGCGACGACGGTGCCAAGCTTGCTTTGGAAGAACTCCCCCCCAGAGCTCGAGCGTGGGGAGAACTCCAAGAAAACCCTCGCACAGGGTGACGAAGGCCGACAGCAGCATCACCGCGTTGGCGTGAGGTGATGTGGTTGGAGGTGGTAGAACTCGAGGAAGGCTCGAAGGAATCCGCTCGCCGGGAGGCCGAAGCCGCGTAGGCAGTGCGAGCGGAAGATCACCCGCTCGCCCTCCTCCGGTGCCGGCGAAATCTCCCTCGCCGGCGCTTGACGAACCCGCACAAGGTTCTCGTCGGGCAGACGCCGTGTCCGGCGGAGGAACTCGACGTGGTCCTCGTGGACGTTGGAGCCATCCCACGAGCTCGACAGTGCCATGGGAGCGATGCGGCTGTGAGCAAGACGAAGCGACGGCGGAACGGCGCAGCAAAGAGTTGTTGCGGCGAAGAGAAGAAGAAGGAGGGCGAGAAGGGGCGGAGTGAGGGAGAGCGCGCGAGCCTCTGCCGCTCCCCCTCCTCCTCCTACTTATAGACCGCACGGCGGAGCCGAGGAGGCGCGGCGTGGGGGAACGTGGGGATCAACTGCGCCCAGTCCCCCACGTCCCGCAATTATTGTGCCTTGATGGCAGAATAAAACCGCCGCGGGAAGGCGAGCGGTCCATGTGGGCCGCAGAAGATCCGCGCTCGGACCGAGGCCTGTGAGTGGCGGGCCCGGGCCTGCAGCGGCGTCCCGTCACGCGCGTGCGTTGGCAGGATTTCCTCACCACGTGGCCCGAGTTCCCGCCTACGAGAAACGGAGCTTTTCCGAAGACGGCGCGCACGAGCGAAGCCGGCCCCTCGGGATAGGAAGCTGACCTAGCTTCTCATCCCATTGTCAGCCTTGAAGCTCGTTCAGCTTCGGGGACTACTGTTGGAGTAAATAACCATGGGTAGCCTAGCCAGCTCCCCCTGGCCCTTCTGAAAAAATTACGAGCCGATTCGGCCCTCGAGAATCCAAGACACAGGGCCGCCTTCCCCTTGCCGGCTGTCCCCAGGCCGGCTATCGGAAGGCGACCCGACTTCAGCCCTCATGAAGAGAAGCCGCGGGAGGGCCGGCTCTGAGAAGCCGGTCGCGAGAAGGCCGACTCCAAGAAGCCGGCTCCCATAAAGCGGTCAAGATCGTACCCTTGAAGTCTGCATCCACATAACGGCAATGTGACGGGGTGTGGCTACAGTGAAGCCTGCCACCCCCGAATCCCGGAGCACGCCTGGCACAGTGCACCGTACGGGTGGCCATGACCCGTCCGACGCAGCACTATTGCCACGTTGACCCTGATGTCATCCACGACGGGCTACTAGTACGGCCCACGGGCGGTGGGCCCCTTCGGGCAGAGAGATACCCGAAGGCGGCCAGACCTCCCCCAGTCGGCCCAAGATAGAGCCGGCTCCCCACAGCCGGCTTGCCACCTTCCTCGAAGAAGACGCCCCATTAAGGAGACAAGACGCGGTGAGGCTACAGCGATCACCCGCCGGAGGGCGGCACTGTAGCCACGCCCACTTCGGTGAAGCCCTCGTCACCAGGATTGAGCAACAGTAACCAGCCACCGACAAGGCCCTGGACAGTGGGGCCTTCCTGTCGACCAAGGAGCCGGCAGCTGGCGGGACCCACCAGCCGGCGGGCCCCAGCAGCCGGCGCAGAAGCCGGAGAGCGTAGACATAGACGGCTGGGCCCCGTGCCTAGCCGGATTACCATTGTACCCCCGGGGGGCAGGCCTATATAAACCCCCCGGGGCATCCATACAAAGGGAGATCAATCCCCTCTAGTCTCAAACACCACATAGGGAGGAGAAGAGAGCAAGCCGTGCCCTTCTTCCTCCTCTCGCCAAACAGCTCAAGGAGCACCGTGTAGCTACTTGTTCATCTAGTGACCATGCGGAGACCCCGCAGAGCAGCAGTAGGGGTGTTATCTCCACGGAGAGCCCCGAAGCTGGGTAAGATTCGCCGGCGTGCATGTCGCCTCATCCCGTTTCCAGGCACCGGCGACGTCTTACTGGCTCCCACAATGATAAGCCACCCGTTGGCATATGTCGCACCTACCACCCGACAAGAGGATTTAGATACAAGGGAACGGAGAGATCATGAATTGATTAGAGAATATTTGAATGATCCACCGGTAAGATTTGGATAACGAGATCTGAATGCTGGAATGAATAATATTTGAAAGATGGCCTTCGGAGGAAAGAAATGGAAACAACTCATGAAATGCTCCGGACGGTTGAAAAGAATTCTCACAATCGAAAACAACTATGAGAGGATGGCATCAAGCTAGAACCATGAATCTTCGAGAGAATGGACCAAGATTTATAGGAAACACTTCTTTGGTCTTTGTTGAGGATATAACCTCTGAGGGTAAACCGCCCAGGAGGGGCCGGTTCACCTTTAGCTATACTGAAGCCCAAGGAAACCTAGAAGATGGCGCTTTACGGATGAAGCTTAGAGGCCCAGAGCCCGCAGGCGATTTAGGGCCCATGATAGTAAACCGCCATGATTGTATAAACTTGCATTGTAAGATAGGAAAGAAGAGACCGAGGCGGACACTTGTATGAGCCAGCCTCGGGACTCTGTAGACCAGCCGGGGTCCTCCCGAGTATATAAAGGGGTGACCCGGCGGCAGTTCAGGGACAGAAAAAACAACAACTCGAAGCCGGACAAAGCAGATTCGCTCCCTGGCCTTCGAAACCCCAGCAATACTGATCACAACTAGACGTAGGCTTTTACCTTCATTGAAGACCCGGCGGCCATGGAACATAGCTCTCCTACGGCCTTATTACACTTGAAGCCACAGGCTTTTCATATGTACATATTTCAACAATGTATATATTATGATTAATATAATAAACCGGCATCCTTGCTATCAAGCAGGGCCTCCGCCGTTTTTCCTTCAAATATCTGTTAACGTGGGAGCTTCCTGTTCAAACATAGGTGTATTCACCAAAGAGAACATAGCGTTACTACCCTCTTGATGCAGCTATCACGCCACAACAAAGCTTGGGAGCTTCACACCCAAGGGGCCAAAGAGAGTCTTGTTGCTACGCACAACTCAAACATAGGCACCCATTGAGCACAACTCACAAAGTTACTTGGAGGCTCTTTGCGTCAAATACCAAAGAGTTTGAAAGGACCCTTGTAGCTGGGTATCGACCCACGGCTTGGAAGCCTGGTGTATTCACCTAAAACCCTGGGTTAACCAGCATTCATCAAGTAAGCCACTCCTATCCAGGTAATCCTGGCATGACCCGTCAAATGTTTGACAGTTACTCTCATTGAGACCCTGAACTTGGCAAAGTTAAAACGATGATTGGTTAGCTGGAGGGCCATCTTAAAAGGCTTTGCCAAAATGGTTTAACACAGTGGCCTGGCAGCCCATGAAAAGCCTCGATTTGGGCCTGGCAGCCCTCGAAAAGCCTCGACTATGGTTTTTTTTGTTTGCTTTTTTCCCAAGTTTTTATTTTTTGTGAGGTCTACGTTAAACCGGAGTTTTTTAACCTGGCATGGCTTACAGATCTTCTGTTAAAATATACAATTAAAGGTAATCCGGCATCCCTCAAAACCGGTCTGGCTTTGACACTTTGTCTCCAGCAATCGGCCGGTGTTCATCACAACCCGGTTCTATATCATATGTATATATACCAACATGGCATGGTGGAAGTTGGGTTTTCACCTTTCCTCAAATCACAATTGGTAAACCAACATCAATGTTTTATATCACAGGTATGATTTATTATTGCTGCAACCGTAGTTGCTTACCAAGTTGTGTTGGGTATTTTGACCCGTCCGGTGGTAAACTGCCTGGACAGATTTTCCTTATGCAGGCACAGGGATTGCATAATATTGTAAAAATACATAAGCCAGTACTAAAATTCTCATGACAAATCAACGCAAAGTGTATCCCGCTGCACGAGGGCAACGGATCAAAGTATTTCCACTAGCTTATTACAACGCGCTTGAAGGCCCAAAATATGGTGTTTCCAGTAGAACAAGGTTTCTAGAGCATCACTCTAATTTCCGGATCAAGTCTCATTACCATGTTGATGCGAAGTTGATGGGTCATCTGGCGTCGGTTCAGCCTCCTCTTCCCCACCTAGCGGCTGGAAGTTTGTGGTGGTCCAGTCAATCCGGGTTAAGGCCTGAAAGATAACTTCTTCACTGATAAGTTTTGACGGATCAATGTTAGGGGCATAAGTGTGCTTACGGATTCCTGGAATAAGATTTTGTGCCTCCGGAATGACAGGGTTAGCCCGTTTGTTGTTGGCATCATAATAAGACTGGTGAACCATCAAGTTAGCATCTTCTGCCAGCTAACTCGCTAGAGGACGCATCTCCCTTGTCACTCTTTTAAGGGCTGCATCATCAAAATCTGCCCCGTTTTCTTGTGTTCTTGGAAAGCCTTTGGCAAGGTCAACCGGATCCAAGTCAGCTATCCATGCTTTGGCTCGGGTAAGTGCCAACAAAGCGCCGGCCCTGGCAGCAGATCGCTTCACCTCTTCTAGTTGTGCTGGTACCATGGATAGCCTTGTCAGAGTATCCTTGATCAGTGTTGGGGCCGGATTGTCATAGGAGGCTGCACAGATAACCCGTTGTGCACCGGTGTAAAGTTGTTCCAGAAGAGTATATCTGAGCCCAGATGAGTAATGCGGCTCCCTGCAACGGTTTAAGAATTTCATATTTCAACCGGCACCTTACAAGATGGGTATTTCAAATACTTTGCTAGGAATACTTACCAAATACTGTGGAGGTCATGGCGCTCACTTGACACTTTAACCCAGAAAGCTCTTCTGCCACCGGTTTAAGTGCAGATTTGGCGTCTTCAGCCCGTTTCAGCAATGTTCCTTTTTCAGTGTCCCAGTTGGCACATTCCGTCTTGAATTCTTCTTTCAATCGTTCTATGGAAGTTAAAGCGGCTTGAAGTTCATCTTTGGCTTTGGAAGATTCTTCTTGGTGAGATTTGATATTTTCTTGAAGATCAGCAATATGCGTCCGTTGATGGTTTATGTCAGCCTGCCAAAATTAAAAGGAGCATTTCAATATTTTATCAAAAGTCCCAAGCATACAACTGGTTCTACACTTGGCACTTGGGGGCTAATGTGGATTAATTCTTTCTTACTGCTTATTCAAAGTCCCAAGGATTCATACAAGTTTCAATCTTGGCACTTGGGGGCTAATGCGGATTAATTCTTTCTTACTGCTTATTCAAAGTCCCAAGGATTCATACAAGTTTCAATCCTGGCACTTGGGGGCTAATGTGTGTTTGTTCAAAAAACTTAAAAGTCAACAATGTGCAGTTTGGAAATTCAAAGTCCTGGTTTGTTTTTACAAATTAAACCGACCCTTGGGGGCTACAGGATACAAGGCAGTGAAAATACAAAGATAAGGAGGAAAATATTTACCTCATAACGTTCCTTCATCAAATTTACCAAGTCAACCTCATTATCTCGACTTGTATAAAGCCGGTTCAAGAAACCGGAATTAAGATCCTGGGCAGAAATATTGGCATATTTTGACATATCAGTTTCCATCTTCCTCTTGCCCATTGAAATAAACTCATCCTTGACGGTATGTTTTGCCAAGACAACTGGATCACCCGGAGTGGTATAAGCAGTGCCAGTAACAATAACGTCATCGTCTTTGGCTGGGCTTGGTGGATTAGCACTTGACTTCAGTGGATCAGCTGCCGGACTTGCAGGCATAGCATGTGGACTTGAGGTATCCTCATGTATGGCCGGATAAGCTTCCGGCGGATTAGCATTGATAGTTGGCTCTGGCAGGGTAAAATCATCCATGAGATTATCAAGATTTTTATCAAGATCGTCAGGAGCTTTCTCCGGTTCAAATTCACCGCTAGGGGCGCTGGTCTTGGCCTTCTTACTCAAACGAGCTTGAGCACTAATATTAAAACAAAGATTAGCATGGTCAACTGAGTTATGAAAAAGAAGGGAAGATTACACACTTACCCAGGGACGGTTTTCAGTGGAGGCAGCTGAGTGGTTGATGAACCGCCAGACGAATTAGTAGATGCCTGATAATTTGAATAAGATGAATTGAGAGGGCATCGGAAGAAACCTTTCAAAAGATAACGTTTTTCAGGAGAATAAGGAACCTCTAGACGACGTTTCCGGTTTGGGGTGTGAGGTAAACCAGAAGAAGTGACCTTTTGACCACTGTGCCGGGTTGTGCGACGCCCTTCGGTTTGCTGTGTCTCCAAAGAAAGTTTTTGATCCAAATGAGCAACAGGGTGAGAGCATTTCACTTTTCGAACTGCACGGCGAAATCGTTGAACCGGCACAAGTTCTGAGTCAGAAAGACAAATTACCTCAACATGATCTGCATGGCTGGCTTCCGCATCATCCTGGGAATAATCATTATCAGTAAAATATATGGATAGAAGTCAAGGGAGTCAAACTTTACCTCATCAGCCGAGTCATCGACATCTTCTGGTGGTTCCGAAGACTCAGCAGTTTTCTTTTTGGCAGCTTTTTTGATGACTTTGGTCTTACCACGAGGAGCTTTAGCTACTTTGTCTTGAGTTTTCTTTTTCCAAAAGGAGCTACTGGCCTATGAAATTGCACAAAAAGATTATTATAGCAGTGTCGAAGCGGAGAAGGATCAGGAAAAGTACAAGATTAAAATATTTACCACTGGCAGTTTGTTGGAGGCGTAAAAAGGACGCACACCAATTTGAGTACATACGGCGAGCGGTTCGTCAAGTATCTTCTTTACACTTTCACTGACTTCATCGTCCATCGGTTCTATTGAATTAAAACGTTGAGGATCATTGGTGTTGCCGGTGTATTCAAACATCAATCTGGGCCGGCGGCTTAAAGGAAGAATGCACCATGAAATCCAGCAACGGACGAGATCAACACCAGTTAAACCGTTAGCAAGAAGAGCCCGGAGTTTGGCGAGTTGAGGTGCATAGGCTTGTCGATCTTTGGCAGGCAATGTCTTAGGTAAAGGGTGATTATTACTGAGCCGGTGCAGACGGTAGCCCGGCAAGGGATTCTCTTCTGCAGGGGCAGTATTCTGACAATAGAACCAGGTTTGGTTCTAGTCTTTTGGATGGCTGTGAAGTTTGGCGTGAGGAAAATCAACCTCTTTCCTCTTTTGGATTGACACACCGCCAAGTTTAGTATTAGGTCCATCAGAAAATTCCGTCCGGCGGTTTAAGTGAAAGAGATCTAGAAAGAGGTCGACAGTTGGTTCTTCTTGCAGATAAACCTCGCAGAATACTTGGAAATTGCATATGTTGGACACAGAATTTGGTCCAATATCTTGAGGATGAAGTTGGAGCCTGGCAAGAACATCTCAGAAATTTTTTGATCCGGGAGGACTCAAACCTCGAGCTAAATGTTGCAAGAATACAATCACTTCTCCATCTTGAGGTTCAGGGGGGCACTCAGGGCCAGGAACTCGCCAATGGAGGACATTTTTTGAAGCCAAAGCGCCGGTGGTGATATATTCATTGATTTGTGTTTCTGTGATCCGAGATGGAACCCAGTTGAAAGCAGTAAATTGCTTCGTCATCTTACAAAGTCTATAAAAGGAAAATGGACGGTTTACGATTGGCGGTTCGTATGTGTTTGTCAAAATGTTAAACCGGCAATTCAAGGTATACGTATGAAGTGAACCGAGCATGGCTGTTCAAAGTCTAGATGGCGGTTTACGAGAGGGATAATGACCTACGACGGATTATCAACACTAAAGGATAAACCGCCTTTTTTAAGGCAGAACCCCAAGCTGGAAATTTGTTAAGTGTGGAACAAACAGGTTTCACAAGTTGCAATTATTATTCTGGATCAAACGGTCGCTCTAGAAGGAAAAATTTCTAGACCTAAAACAGTGCCGAGAAGTTCATACACTCAAAGAGGGCTTCCAAACAATGGAAATGAGATCTATTTTTATGCAAGATAAGTACAAACAATTGCTGCAGCAGTTCTACGTTGTTTTTACAATCTAAACAGGGCATTGGAGGTGAAAACTAACAAGGGTTTGCATCGGGCGGCGATGACCGCCGATGAACTTAACAAAGGTTCCAATGCAGACCTGAGAAGGGGAAGGAGAAGAACTCACAGATGTGGACGAGCTGCGGAGGTTCGCCGTCGATTTCTGGTCAGAGTTAGGTCGATGCAGCGGCCTGAGTCGGTGTGGACTGGAAGATCAACGACGGCAGCGGCGGCGATGCTTGAGGTCTTCGGGTCGAGAGGAGGAAGACGATGCGGTTTGGAAAGGGGGAAAATGGAAGGCGCCCCGGTCTTATTTATAAGGAAGTGGGATAAAATAGCAGGCGCGAAAATCGAGGAATCGGAAGTCGCAGAAGAGGATGCAGCTGCCCCCTCAATCTTCGGGAATTAATTAAACAGAAGGGAATCTTTATAAAACCTTTTTATACAGGAATGACATCACAATGATTTACTACAGTAATAAAAGATGACGTCATGGCGATTCACCAAAGTTCACAGGGAAAAGACAATATGGCGGTTTACGAGAATTGCCAGAAATTCAAAAGATTGAAGATTGACATGAACAGTTTCAAATCAATCTGGGGCCTAATGTTGAGGATATAACCTCTAAGGGTAAACCACCCAGAAGGGGCCGGTTCACCTTCAGCTATACTGAAGCCCAAGGAAACCCAGAAGATGGCGCTTTACGGATGAAGCTTAGAGGCCCAGAACCCGCAGGCGAGTTAGGGCCCATGATAGTAAACCGTCATGATTGTATAAACTTGCATTGTAAGATAGGAAAGAAGAGACGGAGGCGGACACTTGTATGAGCCAGCCTCGAGACTCTGTAGACCGGCCGGGGTCCTCCCGCGTATATAAAGGGGTGACCGGACGGTGGTTCAGGGACAGAAAAAACAACAACTTGAAGCCAGACAAAGCGGATTCGCTCCCTGGCCTTCGAAACCCCAGCAATACCAATCACAACTAGAGTAGGCTTTTACCTTCATTGAAGGGGCCGAACTAGTATAAAATTATCGTGTCCCTTTGTCCGGTGTAACCCCTTCAAGCTAACCAGTAGTGATGGCTCCACGACTAAGTCCTTTCATGAGGACATCTGCCGTGACAATTCCACGACAGTCTTCAAAATCTAAGAATGACGACAAGATATGACACCATGAATTATTGAGGCACTCCGAAATGAAGAATAAAAAGGTTGAGCCAACGATGAAAAGAATTTGACAGATCTTGGAGAAAACATAAGACTGATGATAATTCATTCTTACGTCAAATTCGAAAAGAAATTTGAGGATAGCTCCGGGAGAATAAGAAGAGTCAGGTAAGATCCTAGGAAGAGACCTGTGGGTTAGGGCCCACTCAAAAGATACACCGTTGAACGATTAAAAAAAAGAACCTGTGGGTTAGGGCCCACTCAAAAGGAAACATCGTTGAAATGATTGCTTGAAAAGAGAGATTCCACCGGTTGAATTAAATGACTTGAGCGAGATAACATCCTCGAAAAAAATGCTTGAATGGATCTAGAATGACAAGACGAGCCTTTTGCGATATCTTGAGCACTCCGGAACAAATGAATAGCGAGAAGTGAATTATTATGAGGTGCACCGGCATGAGAAGACATTTGAAACGAGGAAAGGATATGATCAACAAAGCTTGAATTGAAACCACCGGAGAAGAAAAAGAACGAAGAATGATGAACTAGAAGCTCCGTTAGAATCTTCATGAGAACCACCGGATAAGAATATTGATGGAAAAGGATGGAGAGACTTCGCATCAATAAGATGGATACTTGACTAGGAAATCTTAGTCCTCAAAGAAAAAGGGAGGGTGGGCGGAAAAACAAAGGCAGCTTGGAGACGAATGAAACAAACACCGTTGAGAAGACTTGAGTTGATCTTGCGGATGTTGAAATGATCGGATCCACTTGAAGAGAAAACACGCCGGTTTTCGGTGTACTAGAGTAGGGGTACCCTAGTATCCCGAACTTGTGCACGGGCAGTCGCAGCATCCCGCGGCAAGGCTTGCCGAGTGACCGCCAAGACCCTCCGCGGCTACTTTGAAGACCATTCAAGAGCAAAGTACTCAAACCAAGGCCCCGGCAAGAGGAGCTGGCCGGGAAGGAAACAAAACCCCGGCAAGAGGAGCTTGCCGGGAAGGCCAACCAAGGCATACCAAGAAAACTTGCCGCGACGCGCCACGCGTCTCGGCAAGGCCCGGTGAGCGACAAGCTCCCGAACACGACAAGACGACGACCGCGGCAGGGAGCTTGCCGCGGGAAACCCCCACTTCGTGCCCGCGCTCCAGCACACCCGCCAACGTGTCGCTCTAGGACCCTCCCAAGCACACGTGGCAGGAGGCCGTGCAGCTAGGGGTGCACGGTGGCAAGCAGGCGCTGACAAGATAACCATCGTGGCAAACGGTGGCATCCCTAGCGGTCCCTTTCGGTACTGTTTAGGCGACACAGACGGGCAATTAATGCCCTTGTCCCCTGCCGCCAGGGTTAGGTATGATACACTGTAACAGGTAGCTGTGCCTACCACAGCACCTTTCCATTTTTGCCCTTTACCTCCGTTGCCACCTGTCGGTAACCCCTTGAGCATATAAAAGGAGGCCCGTGTGCAGCGTAGAAGGGGGGGTTAGCCAGTTCGAACACCCACGCTCGGTCTTGCTAGCCGCCGGTGTGTACTGTAGCACTCCGCGCTCCCGAGCTAGAAATCAATACAAAACCACAAAGCAGGAGTAGGGTTTTACGCATCCGTGCGGCCCGAACCTGGGTAAATCGCTCGCGTGCTTCGCCTCGATCTGCTCTTTGCGCGACCTCCGCCCCCGCCGAACCGAAAGGGACCCGGTCCGCCGGTCCCATAGGTGCCCGTGGATCAGCACCCCGGCATCTTTGGCGCGCCAGGTAGGGGGCGTCGAAGTTGTGTGAACCAGATCCGGCGTTCTCGCGAGCTAGATCTTCATCATCTTTATCAACATGCCGCCGAAGAAGAAAGTTTCGGAGGCAGCTGCTCCGTCCACGCCGAGCCAGCCACCGTCGGAGCAAATGGTTGGTGGGGCAGGCACCAGCGGAAGGACATGCGTCGACGAGGGAACTCACGGTGCTGCCAGGTCCCAGGACAAGGCTACGCTGCCCATCGGCGGCGTAGCCGGCTCCCACAATGACCGGGCACACTCCAAGACCTCGGCGTCCGTGCATGCACCGCGCCCATCTCAGGAGGCGCGGGACCGGCAGCGTCATGGTACTCACGGTACCATGCGTTCGCTAGATCAAGATCGAGCTGGTGGATCTCGGAGCGCTCAGGACCACCATGCACGTCAACCTGCTGGCGCGAGCGAGACACGGTCGCCTGGACAAGATACTGCTCCTTCTAACGTAGTTAGAAGTCTGAGCATATCCCGCTCCTCGCACCGTTCGCCACCGCCACCCGCCACCGCAGCAGAAGCTTTGGCGCGAGCTCAGCTGCTCCTAGACTACCCTCCAGCGGCGGACAAGATCGACGACTGGAGAGCCACTATCCAGAGTCTCATTGGCTTCGCCAACGGCGACACTCCATGGCAGCCGAGCACGTCTCAACCGCGGCAAGCCAGCCAGGAACAAGCCAGAGACGACAAGACTGGTGGGGGTGCAACTACTGTGCACTCTCCACCCCGAAGTCCAAGATCGCCGACTCCCCGGGTCCACCTCGACAGCGACTCCACCGCGTCGTCAGATCCGCGAGCTCGTCGCGATCAGCGCCAAGTTCTTCAAGAACGACAACAAGAAGACGCTCGTACTCGCATCGAGTGCCGGAGAGAAGCGCGGCGTCAATCAGACCAGCGCGCTGGGCCCTCTGTTGACATGCATGCGCCAGGGGAACCAGGCGACTTGCCGTACGCGGTAGGTAGCCCTGCGTTCACTCGTGAGCTGCGGCAAGTCCAGTGGCCCAGTACGAAGAATTTCAAACCAGATGTACCAGAGAAGTACGATGGCAAGTCGCATCCGTCGGAGTTCCTCAGCATCTACACCATCGCGGTGCAGGGTGCTGGGGGGCGGGACGATAAGATCCTTGCCAACTACTTCCCGTTGGTGCTCAAGCCCAACGTCAGGTCCTGGCTCATGCACTTTCCGGACAACTCCATATCCTCCTGGGCTGATCTATGCCATCAGTTTGTCGGCGCCTTCACAGGCGGCCACAAACCTCATGGCCAAGAGAGTGATCTTCATATGCTCGTCCAGAAGGAAGGAGAGCCCCTGCGCAAGTATATCCAGAGGTTCAGCCGTGTACAGCACAACATCCCAAATATCCACCCTGCCGCGGTAATCAGCGCGTTCCATCAGAACGTGCGTAACCGCAGGATGCGGGAGGAGATGGCGATGTGCAAGATTCGAGACGTCAGCGAGCTATATGCCCTGGCCGACAAGTGTGCACGCGCTGAGGAACGGAGGAAATTCCCCGGAGAAAGCGCTGGAGCAGGGGGATCTGACAGCGAGGATGCCGCCCCGGCAAAGAAAAACCGGCGGCGCAACAACAGGAAGAAGAAGAACAAAGAGGTGCTGGTCGTTGAGCAATCCGGCAGCGACGGCGGCGCCAAGCGAGCCAAGGTCAATAGCTCCGGCAAGGAGGTTTCCGCATGCACCAACTGCCAGGCTGTGGCGGCTGCCGACAAGCAGGACGGCTCCGACAACCAATACTGCAAGATTCACCGCACCAAGGGCCATGACCTCCAGAGCTGCAAGTCGAGCAGCTTGTCCAGCAACAAAAAGCTGAGTACGAGCGGCGCGACAAGAAGAGGGCCCAAGGGGGTGCTGGAGAATCCGGCAAGAAGTGCGCCGAATGGGGGGGACGCCGCGACAAGGCCAAGCAGCGGCAAGGAGATAGGCCTCCCCGCGGCCGCGACAACGATGAAGATGACGACGACGAAGACATGGATGATGTTGAGACCAGTGAACAGGAGTTTCAGAAAGCCACAGAGGTCTTGTGCGTTGACGGCGGTGCTTCTCTGCATGCTTCACACCGCCAACTCAAGCAGTGGGCGCGGGAAGTCAATGCAGCGGAACCACCTGTCGAATCGCGCAAGCTTCTGAAATGGTCCAGCACGCCTATCATTTTTAACATTGAGGACCACCCTGATCGCACAACTGCGGTCGGGTGCCTGCCGACGTTGGTTTCACCAACTATCCGCAACCTCAAGGTCACTAAGATGTTAGTTGACGGCGGGGCCGGCTTGAACCTGATCTCGTCCGCTGTACTCCAGAAACTCCAAATCCCTGACAGCGAGCTCGAAGAGACCGGCACATTCCATGGAATCAACCCGGGAAGGAGCAAGACGAAGGGGAAGGTCACGCTGCCGGTAACATTTGGCAGCGAGCTAAACTTCAGGACTGAGAAGGTCACATTCGACGTTGCCGATATCCCATTGCCCTACAATGGGATACTTGGTCGTCCAGCACTCGCCAAGTTCATGGCAGCCTCTCACTACGCATATAACATGCTGAAGATGCCAGGCCCGATAAGCGTCATTTTTGTCCCTGGCGACAAGAAGGACGCTCTTATCTGTGCCGACAAGATCTACCGGGAAGCAGCAGCCACGACAGATCGCAATCCACTTGCCGCTGAAGCTCCCGGGGGGAAGAAGATCAAGTCCGGCAAGAGTTCTGGTGCCCACTCCGGCAAGCGCACCTCTTCGGAGTGCTGCGCTGCCGTTGAGGACGCACCATCGAGCTCCACCGGAAAGTGCAAGGAGACGATGGCAGCTCCGCCAGAGACGAAGAAGGTACCTGCCAAGGAGGACGGCACTGGTGGTACCTTCACCATCAGTGCCACGCTCGACCCTAAATAGGAAAGCGCGCTCGCTACTTTCCTGCGGGCGAATGTCGACGTGTTTGCATGGCAGCCGTCTGACATCCCCGGTGTTCCCAGGAAAGTGATTGAGCACCACCTTGCCGTTTGTCCTCATGCGCGGCCCGTCAAGCAGAAAGTCAGGAAGCAGGCAGTGGAGCGCCAAGAATTCATTGCATAAGAGATCAAGAAACTGGAAGCAGCAGGCCTTGTCAGAGGAGTGCTCCATCCCACGTGGTTGGCCAATCCTGTAGTCGTGCGCAAGGCAAACGGGAAATGGAGACTTTGTATCAATTTTACCGATGTTAACAAAGCTTGTCCCAAAGACCCATTTCCTTTGCCGCGCATTGACCAGATTGTTGACTCCACAGCCGGATGTGATTTGCTTTCATTTGTTGACGCATACTCAGGATATCATCAGATCTTCATGGCAGAAGAGGATGAGGAGAAGACCGCATTTATTACTCCATGTGGCACGTACTGTTTCGTACGGATGCCTTTCGGATTAAAAAATGTTGGTTCGACATTTGCAAGAGTAGTCCATGTTGCTCTTGAGCCACAAATACACAGAAATGTGGAAGCCTATATGGATGATATAGTGGTCAAGAGCAAGTACAGAGCAACCCTGATTCAAGATTTAGACGAGACCTTTGCAAATCTGCGCAAGATCAGCCTCAAGCTCAACCCAGAGAAGTGTGTGTTTTGAGTTCCCTCCGGCAAGCATCTCGGGTTCTTCGTGTCTCAGCGGAGAATTGAAGCCAATCCCGACAAGATCAAGGCCATTGAGCAGATTGAAGCACCAAAGCGCGTCAAGGATGTACAAAAACTTGTCGGTTGCGTGGCTGCTCTCAGTAGGTTTATCTCTCGGTCTGCTGAGCGCGCCCTGCCGTTTTTCAAATTATTGAAAAAGGCAGGTCCAATGAAATGGACTCCGGAAGCGGAGGCTGCGCTGCAAGACCTGAAGAGATACCTGTCCTCCCCTCCAATACTTGTCGCACCTAAGCCACAAGAGAAGTTGCTGCTATACATAGCGGCAACCAATCAAGTGGTTAGTGCTGCGTTAGTAGCAGAGAGGGAGGCAGATGATGAGCCAGCAACCGCGGCAAGCGCATCCAGCGACAAGCAGGGAGCTTCCCCGACAAGCTCTGGTCCCGACAAAGATGGATCTGCGCAGATACACGACGAGATACACAAGAAGATGGTGCAGCGCCCAGTTTACTTTGTCAGTTCCCTTCTGCAGGGGGCTAGGTCAAGGTACTCTGGTGTGCAGAAATTGCTTTTCGGCCTTCTCATGGCCTCGAGAAAGCTGCGCCATTACTTCCAAGCACATGAGATCACAGTTGTCACTCGCTTTCCGCTGAAGAGGATACTGCAGAATCCAGAAGCGACAGGCAGGATTGTTGAGTGGGCACTGGAACTGTCAAGCTTTGGCCTCAAGTTTGAAAGCACTTCAACTATCCAGAGCAGAGCATTGGCAGAATTTATAGCAGAATGGACGCCAACACCAGATGAAGAAATTCCAGAAACAAGCATCCCCGACAAGGAAGCAAGCAAAGAGTGGCTGATGTACTTTGATGGTGCCTTTTCGCTGCAAGGCACCGGTGCTGGTGTGCTGCTTATCGCACCCACCGGAGAGCACCTCAAGTACGTAGTCCAGATGCACTTTCCCAAGGAGCAAGCAACAAACAATACTGCAGAGTATGAGGGATTGCTTGCCGGTCTCAGGATCGCGGCAGACCTTGGGATCAAGAAGCTCATTGTCAGGGGTCACAGCTTGTTGTCCGCCGAGTAAACAAGAATTATCAGAGTCCGTTGATGGAAGCTTACGTTGATGAAGTGAGAAAGCTAGAAGAGCACTTTGACGGCCTACAAATGGAGCATGTTCCAAGAGCTCACAATGCCATTGCTGATGGCCTGTCAAAATGCGCCGCACTTAAGCTACCTGTGGAACCAGGAATCTTTGTGCTCAAGCTGACTCAACCGTCTGTAACACCATCAACTGGACAGAGCAAGAAAAGGAAGTTGATTTC
Organism: Triticum urartu; assembly: GCF_003073215.2. Taxonomy (NCBI): domain Eukaryota; kingdom Viridiplantae; phylum Streptophyta; class Magnoliopsida; order Poales; family Poaceae; genus Triticum; species Triticum urartu. The sequence goes on along the minus strand of NC_053026.1, from coordinate 147,639,582 downwards.
TGGTGACTATTTGCCGGCAGAGCTTCCTGAAGCCGCCGCCAAGAAGGTCCCTAAGATCAATGTCAAAGGCGCTGAGGAGCAGTCTGCTCCGGCAAGCCCTAGGGTTTGTTCTGTTGAAGCAGAAGCTCCCGGCAAGCTCGTCGGGGAACATCAAGCTCCGGCAGAGACACAGCTTCTCGCCATAGAAGCGGATATTCCCGCAGCAGTCTCCAAGATCAACACCAAGAGCGCTGAGGAGCAAGATGCTCCGGCAAGCCCTAGGGTTTGTTCCGTTGAAGCAGAAGCTCCTGACAAGTTTTGCTCCGGCAAGCTTGTCGGGGAACGTCAAGCTCCGGCAGAACCGCAGGTTCTTGCCGTGGAAGCGGATGTTCCCGCAGCAGCAGATCTGCCTTTAGTCCTTGTTGTCGAGCCACAAGCTCCAGCATGGGCACAGCAGATTGTCCATTTCCTTCAGACAGGAGGACTTCCCGAAGAGCAAGAAGAAGCGGAGAGAGTAGCCCGGCAGTCAAGTATGTACCAGTTTGTCGACAAGACACTGTACAGAAGAAGACTCAACGGTGTGAAATTGAAGTGCATTCCCCGGGAAGATGGACAAAAGCTGTTGGCAGAAATACATGGAGGCATATGTGGTCACCACATTGGCGCAAGAGCACTTGTCGGTAAGGCTTTCCGGCAAGGTTTCTTCTGGCCAACAGCCCTCCAGGATGCAACTGCACAAGTAACCAAGTGTGAAGCGTGTCAGTTTCATTCCAAGCAGATACACCAACCAGCTCAAGCTCTCTAGATGATCCCTTTATCCTGGCCATTTTCGGTCTGGGGGCTCGACATCCTCGGCCCCTTTCCCCGAGCTATCGGGGGCTTTGAGTACTTGTACGTTGCAATCGACAAGTTCACAAAGTGGCCGGAAGTGGAACCAGTGAGGAAGGTGACAGCACAGTTAGCCGTCAAGTTCTTCAGGTCGATTGTTTGCCGCTTCGGGATCCCTAACAGGGTAATCACCGACAACGGTACGCAATTTACGAGCCGCACCTTCACGCAGTACGTCCAAGATCTTGGTGCCAAGGTCTGCTTCGCTTCTGTTGCTCACCCGAGAAGCAACAGTCAAGCGGAGAGGGCAAATGCTGAAGTGCTGCGCGGGCTCAAGACCAGAACTTTTGACAAGCTGCACAAGTGCGGAAGAAACTGGATCGAGGAGCTGCCGGTGGTTCTTTGGTCGATCAGAACAACGCCAAATCGAGCCACTGGACAAACACCTTTTGCTGTAGTCTATGGAGCAGAGGCAGTTATCCCCACAGAACTCGTATACGGGTCACCTCGAGTGCTCGCTTATGATGAGCTCGAGCAAGAGCGGCTGCGACAAGATGACGCGCTGCTCCTTGAGGAAGACCGTCTTCAGGCTGCTGTCCGAGCTGCTCACTACCAGCAAGCTTTGCGCCGCTACCATAGCCGCAAAGTTAACGCCAGAAGTCTCGAGGAAGGCGACCTTGTTCTTCGGCGCGTTCAGTCCGCCAAGAATTCCAACAAGTTGACGCCGAAGTGGGAAGGCCCTTACCGGGTGAAGCGAGTCACAAGGCCTGGCGCTGTCCGCCTTGAGACCGAAGATGGCGTACCAATGAGCAACTCCTGGAACATCGAGCATCTTCGTAAGTTTTACCCGTAAGGCGCGGTTGTCGGACCCTGTCCGGCAACCACCCTTTTGTACAAGTCTTGCCGCTGTTGCATGTAATCCTTTGTACAAAGCCAGGCGCAGACCCTGAGCACAAGTAAATGAAGCGCTGACACCCCAGGGTTATAGCATGCATGCTAGGTCGAGTCTCGTCCTTGGTTAGGGTTGATAGTGCCTAACAACGACTAACCCCTAGCTTAGAGGTCGAGTGTCCGTCCCTTTGCTTCTCTTTCGTTCGCAGGGCTCGCATATCCTGGCCAGACCGCTTGAGGACGAAAACGAGAAGAAGGGCACGCCGGCACCTGGGCCCCGGCAATCCAGTGTTGCTGGGGGCTGCGAGTACCAAGATTCATCCACGGCAAGCCAGAGTTGCCGGGGGCTACGATATCAGATAAGTCTTTCGTCCCTCATCATGCATCCTCTTATGGACTGGGGAATGCGAAACCGCGTTTCTTCCCGAAAACTGCCGTGCTCCCTCAACTCTAGGCCCTGGGGCTCGTTCCCGGGGCCAAGTTTGGTTGTAGTCGCGGCAGCAAAGGGATGAAACGAGGAGGCCACACCCACCTCGTTCCCGCCTCCGTCAAAGGCGTGAGAAAGGTCGAGCGACGTGGGAAGGCGGCAGGGCCTGTTGCCGGGAGATGAAATGTCTGTCCGAGGGATACCAAGGATTTGCTCCTTACCGTGGGTTCAACCCGCGAGACAAATAACCCGGCAAGCATCCCCTTTTCATTAAAAAAACATCCCACTCAGGTACAGTCCATAGAGGATGAAAAACATGAAAGAGAGGATTACAAGTTTTAGATGCAGCTAAGGCCCGAAGGCTTACAAATTAAAAAGATAAGATGCCCGTAATCCCTTTCCTGTCCCTGTCTTCAGGAGGTAGGTCAAGGAGGCGAAAAGGGCAAAAGGGGCGCCTAGGCGAGCTACGGGTGCCAGAAGACACCAAGAGAACATCCCGGAGGCCGTCCGAAGGCTGGACGGTGATGGCGGCGCCGGAAGCGGGGCTCGAAGACGGGGCGGCAGGACGTCAGCACGCTGTGGAGGGCACCATGCCCTCGTACTCCGACTTGACGGCCTTGTCGCCAGCCCTCTTCCCCTTCCGCAGCCTCCCTACGCCAGCCGCCCAAGGAGACGACCCCGGGGAGTTCAAGGAGCCGGCGACATGGATGATGGGGTCACCGGTGCCGCACGAAGCGGTGCCCGACACCTAGTCGGACCCGCCATCCCGCCGCCCGCTACCCTCATCGTCGCTGTCGCTCTCCTCCTCGTCACTCTCGCTCGAGGGGGAGCCTTCACTATCGGAGGAGCTGTCCACGCAGCACTTCGCCCGGGTGCCGAAGCACCCGAAGACCTTGACGGAGAGGAGATCGCCCTCCATCAACTTAAAATGGAGGGTAAACCCCTCCATCAGGCTGTGGATATGGGCGAACGTGTTCCACCCTCGATCAAGATACATCACATTAGGGGCTGGGAATACAACGCAGACTCGCGTGCCGCTGATCCCACAGCCCCTCATGTGTGCAGTCTCAGTGTCTCGGGCGGGTCCAACTCCATCGCGCTCGCAAACGGAGCTGGAAGCCGGAGGCGACGGCGAGGCGCCCGGCGCAGCCTGACGAAGAACTCGCAAGGGTCGTCCCCTATATGGACCGCCATGGGGAGAGGAACCGCCGGCGGAAGCGAAGCTGGCGCGCCGCCCCGTCCGCCTCTTCCCCGAGCGCCTCGACCTCGTCCTCGACCTCATCCACGACCTCGCCCCCTCCCTCTTCCCCTTGTGGCTGGCTCTGCCACCACGGGCGCGGGAGAGGGAGGGGTGCGCTATCTGGCGGCGACCCTCCCCGCCACCGATGAAGGGCCAGGGTTCCCTTTCTCCATGGCGAATGAGAGAAAGGGGAGCAGAAGCTGAAGAAAGGAGGAGATGAGAGAGTGCGGGCTTCTGTGCTCCCCTCCCGCTCTTTATAAAGGAGCGAGGTGGGGGCTCGGCCGCCGCGCTCAGGAATCAAGGCACGGGAAGAGCAGGGAGTCGGGGCCGACCCGCTGCCTCTGCTCGCGACGGCCCAGTTTCCCGCTTCCACCGTCCGCGACCCCAAGCGCATGGGAGCCGCGTGGCGGGGATGCAGAACCGAGGCGACGGATGAGGCGGCCTCGCCCCACCCCGTGATCGCGGGGAGTGGACGCCTCGAAAACCACGCACCGGCCCCGTCCAGTAAATGCACCACGCCCCCACACCTACCTCCGTTTAGGGAGGAGGGCGTGAACCGTCCCCTTCATCATGGCCTGACGCATGCTCGCGAGGGTTATCCCCGCGCACGCCGCCCACGTCACCCACGACGCCGCATTTGACGCGTGCCGTTCTGGGCGTGCGCGGTGGAAGCGGAGAGATATGCGGTGTGACCTAGGCCGCGCGTGCCCGTGCACTGTTTTGGGCCTGGCCCAACAGCACTCGGCAACGTGTCTGGCCCAGGCCCGGGGGCTCCTGTCGGTGTACTAGAGTAGGGGTACCCTAGTATCCCGAACATGTGCACGGGCAGTCGCAGCATCCCGCGGCAAGGCTTGCCGAGTGACTGCCAAGACCCTCCGCGGCTACTTTGAAGACCATTCAAGAGCAAAGTACTCAAACCAAGGCCCCGGCAAGAGGAGCTGGCCGGGAAGGAAACAAAACCCCGGCAAGAGGAGCTTGCCGGGAAGGCCAACCAAGGCATAGCAAGAAAACTTGCCGCGACGCGCCACGCGTCCCGGCAAGGCCCGGTGAGCGACAAGCTCCCGAACATGACAAGACGACGACCGCGGCAAGGAGCTTGCCGCGGGAAACCCCCACTTCGTGCCCGCGCTCCAGCACACCCGCCAACGTGTCGCTGTAGGACCCTCCCAAGCACACGTGGCAGGAGGCCGTGCAACTAGGGGTGCGCGGTGGCAAGCAGGCGCTGACAAGATAACCATCATGGCAAACGGTGGCATCCCTAGCGGTCCCTTTCGGTACTGTTTAGGCGACACAGACGGGCAATTAATGCCCTTGTCCCCTGCCGCCAGGGTTAGGTATGATACACTGTAACAGGTAGCTGTGCCTACCACAGCACCTTTCCATTTTTGCCCTTTACCTCCGTTGCCACCTGTCGGTAACCCCTTGAGCATATAAAAGGAGGCCCGTGTGCAGCGTAGAAGGGGGGGTTAGCCAGTTCGAACACCCACGCTCGGTCTTGCTAGCCGCTGGTGTGTACTGTAGCACTCCGCGCTCCCGAGCTAGAAATCAATACAAAACCACAAAGCAGGAGTAGGGTTTTACGCATCCGTGCGGCCCGAACCTGGGTAAATCGCTCGCGTGCTTCGCCTCGATCTGCTCTTTGCGCGACCTCCGCCCCCGCCGAACCGAAAGGGACCCGGTCCGCCGGTCCCATAGGTGCCCGTGGATCAGCACCCCGGCACCGGTTGAAAAGGATTCACAACACAATCTCGATGATCAAGAAGGATTAGTATTCACATCGGAGTATGAGAACACCACTTGGGAAAGGTATGGAATCAACATTTGACTTCGAAGCAACTCGAATACCACAACTCAAAAAAAACAAGGATTGGCTTGCTGAATAAGCCAGAACAAACATATGATAGAGATTTCATCCGAAGTTTTCGTGGTGGGGCCTATGCGGGCTCGATCGTATAGCACCATCATGTACAAGGCAGTGCACATGACATACGAAGCGTCCCCGAGTCGGCATAGCCAAGGACTCTTTAAGACACAACGAGACCACTGTAAAACCGACCGTGGATAGGCGGACCACTAGACGTCGAACCCCAATTTCATATCATACATCCGTCGGAAAGATATCCTAAGAGCTACTTGAATTCCCACTTATAAACTCCTGAAACTTTTCGGTTATGCAATCAGGTGTTGGGGATACAGGGGAAGCATAATATCTCACCCAAAACTAGCAAATCCTACATCCAGCTATATCCATCCTTCAACACATAACCAAGAAACCTTCGGAAATCATCTACCTCAACCTTCGAAAAGCATCCGTTATACGAGTTATGGCAATACTCCCGAACTCACGCCCCAGTACTGGGTGGCGTCGAGGTTATCTCACCAACAACTGCATAAAAGATATTTTCGATGTCTGCGAAACTAAACTCAGGTATTCCAGAACTGCAACGATAAAATTGTGACGACAACACCTCAGAGCACAACTCCCCGGGACACTGCCACAACCCCTAAATGACAGGAGGCACCAAGAACAATGTTCTCGTCACAAAAACCATCGGAGCGATTCCAAGATACCCGCGTGATCCTAAATTTTTTTTAGTGAAATTTGAGAAGAGAAGAGTCAAAACTCTACGTCAGGACGCCTTACCAGAGCGATGAAGGGACTGGGGAGTAAAAAGAATTCCTAAACTCTCCAATATATAATTCCTAAATGACTCAAAACATTTTTCTAGACTCGACAACGGCTGCTAAAAATGATCAACCAGTGGGGGCTCCTAAGGTCGGGGAAGGCTCTGATACCAACTTGTAACGCCCTCGATGCGGCTATATCTCCCACGTGTCGAAGCACGACTTAGAGGCATAACCGCATTGAAAGCAATGTCGCAAGTGAGGTAATTTTCACACAACCCATGTAATACATAAGGGAAAGAGATACATAGTTGTCTTACAATCGCCACTTCACACAATTACATGAATTAAAGCATTACATCAATCAGATACAATCAGGGTCCGACTACAGAACCAAAATAAAAGAAGACTACCCCAAATGCTACACAGATCCCCGATCGTCCCGACTGGGCTCCACTACTGATCAACTGGAAATGGAAAAACACAAAGGACAAGATCTTCAACGAGCTCCTCCTTGAGCTTGGTTGCGTCACCTACTCGGTTCAGCAGCACCTGCAAACTGGTTTTGGAAGTATCTGTGAGTCACGGGGACTCAGCAATCTCGCACCCTCGCGATCAAGACTATTTAAGCTTATGGGTAAGGTAAAGGTATGAGGTGGAGCTGCAGCAAGCGACTAGCATATATGGTGGCTAACATACGCAAATGAGAGCGATAAGAGAAGGCAAAGCACGATCGTGAAACTATGATCAAGAAGTGATCCTAGAACAACCTACGTCAAGCATAACTTCAACACTGTGTTCACTTCCCGGACTCCGCCGGAAAGAGACCATCACGGTTACACACGCGGTTGATGTATTTTAATTAAGGTCAACTTCAGGTTTTCTACAACCGGACGTTAACAAATTCCCATCTGCCCATAACCGCGGGCACGACTTTCGAAAGTTCAAAACCCTGCAGGGGAGTCCCAACTTAGCCCATGACAAGCTCTCACAGTCAACGAAGGATATACCTTCTCCCAAGACATTCCGATCAGACTCGGCATCCCGGTTCACAAAGACACTTCGACAAGTTAAAACAAATCCAGCAACACCGCCCGAATGTGCCGACAAATCCCGATAGGAGCTGCACATATCTCATTCTCAAGGCACACTCAGATTGTCCAAGGTACAGGTAGGCCAGCCCAGAGTTGCCCCTGGTGGCCACCGGCAGCTGACAGGTTGGACCAACACTCAGAGGAGCACTGGCCCGGGGGGTTAAAATAATGATGACCCTTGAGTCTGCAGAACCCGAGAGAAAGAAAAGGCTAGGTGGCAAATGGTAAAACCAATGTTGGGCATTGCTGGAAGAGTTTTATTCAAGGCGAACTGTCAAGGGGTTCCCATAATAGCCCAACCGCGTAAGGAACGCAAAATCTGGGAACATAACACTGATATGACGGAAACTAGGGCGGCAAGAGTGGAAGAAAACACCAGGCATAAGGCCGAGCCTTCCACCCTTTACCAAGTATATAGATGCATTAAATAAATAAGATATATTGTGATATACCAACAAGTAAACATGTTCCAACAAGGAACAACATCTCCATGTTCCAACAAGGAACAAACTTCAATCTTCACCTGCAACTAACAATGCTATAAGAGGGGCTGAGCAAAGCGGTAACATGGCCAAACAACGGTTTGCTAGGACAAGGCGGGTTAGAGGCTTGGCTTAACAATATGGGAGGCATGATAAGCAAGTGGTAGGTATCGCAGCATAGGCATAGCAAAAGAGCAAGCAACTAGCAAGCAAAGATAGAAGTGATTTCAAGGGTATGGTTATCTTGCCTGAAATCCCGAAAGGAAGAAGAAAGAGCCCATGAAGAAAACAAACGGACATAGACGAACGGGTCCTCACAAACGCGACGTTACTGGGACCAACCCGAAGAAGCAACACCGGAAAGAAGCGCACAACATAGTAAACAAACCAACACATGAACAAGGTATGATATGCGGGATGCGGTATGTGATGCATATGCATGATTTGACAAAGGAATGATGGAACCTGGCCTCAACTTGGAAATCCAAGTGTTCCACTGGAAAGGTGAGATGATTTCAGTTGAAATCGATATAAAGAACACCGGAATCGGAGGCACGGTTTGGAAATGGCAAGCAAAACAAATATGGCACCGGGTTGCGATAAATAGCAAGTAGCCATCTAAATGCATCAAGATAAACATGCTACAACACCCAAACATGGCAAAAAAATACATGACAGGGATCCATTCATAATGCTTAACTAAAGAGGAACACTGAGCTACGACCAATTCATCCATTAACAGGTTCAAACAAGCATGGCAAAAGTGCAATTGGTAAACAGATTTCAGACTTGGTGAAATTAACACAAGCCTGGAATTTCAGATCAGGTAGCACACTTTGGAGCAAGAAAACTAGATGCTACAGGAACTTAACATGGCAAAGTAAAGCATGGTATGGAGATACTCAAAGAGCTTAACAAAAGTCCCTTAGTGACCTTGAGCCAAAAGGGATCATAGAATACAATTGCAAGCATGTGAACATGGCAAAACATAAATAGATCACAGACTTAGTGAAAAACTGGAGCATGCAAATCAGATATCAAGTAGGCATGTTTACGAGCTTCGATGCACTCACTACAGAGCAAGGCATGACAATCTAAGCAATACACCCATCAAGAATACACATTATACAAAGCTAGACATGGCAAGAACAATAACAGCAATGCACGGATCAACTACAACATCCTTCGGCAAAATCGCTAACAAGTAGACAATCTGCCAGATAACGAAATAGACAAAAGTAGAGCTCGATTGACTCAAGCTAGGGTACTCCATAAATGCAAACAAAGACATGGATGGATAGAGCACTAAAAGATTAACAAATCATCCTTACTGATCATCCTCAAAAGAGGCTCGGATCACTAGGAAACAACATGAACATATGGCATATTGATAAAAACAGATCAAGGACTTGGTGGGACTGGTAAGTCCCCGAAATCAGCATTAACGAATGCACCACTTTGCAAGCTTGTGCTAGTCACCACACACATCACAAAAATACATGGTAAGCACCTCCGTAAAGATGGCAAAGCATATAACAAAACACATGTAGAGCCCAGGAGCATATCATGCACACATTAATCATGGCAAAAAATGACAAATAGCTATTTGGTGCAGCAGATCTGCCAATTAACTCAAATAGCTCTCTTCCAACAGCATTTCGGGCAACAATATGAGCTCAAATGAAAATGGTGCAATGAGATGAAATGATGTACTCTCTGAGACGAACATTTTGATATGCTATACGCCCAAAACGGATCCACGGATGCAAAGTTACGATATGATGAACATGGGCATTTGAAACATGGAAATCTCGGGGACTTACCTCTCCCGGAAAAGTCAACAGGCGGACGAGGAGATCCGGGACGGAGGGATCTGGGATGGAGTGGAGGCGTTTGGATGAGCGAGCGGGTGGATCTGATCCCGCTTCGCGGATCTCGCCGGAGTCGACGGGGACGATGGATCCGGTGGCTGGTGCGGCAAGCAACGGCGATGGCCGGCGCGCAGGTGACCACGGCGCGGCGGCGCGCCGTGTAGAGGAGCTGGGCGGTGCGGGCGCCACCGGAGGAGGCGGCGCGCTCCGGTGGACGGCAAACGGTGGCGCGGCAGGTCCGGCAGCGACGGGCGGAGGTGGACGGCGAGGCGGCGACCGACGCAGGTAGACGGTGGCGCTCGACGACGGCGGAAGGGCGGCGGCGCGCTCAGCGAGGAGCGGTGAAGGGCAGCGAGCGCAGCGCCCGCGGACAGAGGCGGCAGGGCGGTTCGGGCCCGGGCGGCTCGGGCGGGCCTCCTGCGGGCTCCGTGGGGCCGGCGGCGCGGTGCGGCGAAGTGGGGCGCGGGCGCGGACACTTGGCACGGCGGGGTTGGCGCGGGAGGTGGCGGTGATGATGTGGCAGCCCACGATTGGGCGGAGCGAGGTGGCGGCGGCGGCTGGACATGTCCGGCCGGTGGAAGAAGTGTCCGGCGACGCGAAGGGAGTGGATCTAGGGTTTCGTCTGCGCGGAAATTTCGGAGGAGACCACATATATATAGGTAGAGGGAGCTAGGAGAGTCGAAATGAGGTGTGGTTTTCGGCCACGCGATCTTGATCGAACGGCCGAGATGATGGAGGAGGTTTAGGTGGGTTTTGGGCCACATTGGAAGGGTGTTGGGCTGCAATACGGACGAGGCCTTTTTGGTCCCTCGGTTAACCGTTGGAGTATCAAACGAAGTCCAAATGGCACGAAACTTGACAGGCGGTGAACCGGTAGTAAACCAAGGCCGCTTGGCAAGTCTCGGTCCAATCCGGAAACGTTTAACCCACACACACGAAAGGAAGGTAGAAATGACCACCGGATGACATAGGAGCGCCGGATTGCAAAACGGACAACGGGGAAAAAGCTCAGATGCATGAGACGAGCATGTAAGCAAATGAAATGCACATGATGACATGATATGCAATGCATGACATGCAAGCAATGACAAGGCAACAGCAGCGAATAACTGGATGACGCCTGGCACATCGGTCTCGGGGCGTTACAATGGTGGTGACTGGTGGTTGGACTAGGCGGAGGCATGGGGATGGACCGGCGCCGGCAGCGGCCACCATGCGAGATTGTTGCACACACTTCCTTTTTTAAGTGCTCAGCAATGAGGTTGTGGGAGATAAGGATGAACGAGGCAAGGCATTATCTGTAAATGTGGAGAGAGGTGCGGGTATCTTTTGTAAAATTGTCATTGTTTGCTTTCTATCCGTCAGATATAGATCGGACAGTCTATATTATAAGATGACAGGAACACGATCATCACCAAATCGGTTTTTCTCTACTCCTACTCCTATAAAAGACTCAGTTGGTAACGATGGTGTGTCTGCCATCCGCCATTTCTGACCATTAGATCTGCATCTAACGGCTGTGATATAAGTTGTGGCATTTTGCAACAATTCCCACTTCTCTGCTCCAGTTTACACAAAACCCCTTAGTATCTTGACACCAACCACATTCCTCCCTTACTTCATCAAAACAGCCCAAGGAATATATTTGGAGTGAAACATAAGATATTTTTAGTGATGTGTATATCAAAAGTAAACTGTTTTCTTTCAAATTTGTGAATATGTATTATTCTACTTTGGATCCATTGCAATAGACGGGCTCATTCTTATAAAGGTTTATCTCTTGCATTGTATAGACTAGGGAGGAGCACCATCTACTGCTTCGTGGGCTACTCCTGTGCTCCATTCGGCGGCCGCAATGTCCCCTACAGCCACTCCCTCTCGTGCTCCATTCGGCGGGCGCTGTTGAAATCTCCCTCGTCGGCGCTTGACGAACCCGCACAAGGTTCTCGTTGGGCAGACGCCGCGTCCGGCGGAGGAACTCGATGTGGTCCTCGTGGACGTTGGAGCCATCCCACGAGCTCGACAGTGCCATGGGAGCGATGCGGCGGGGAGCAAGACGAAGCGACGGCGGAAGGGCGCACCAAAGAGTTGCTGCGGCGAAGAGAATAAGAAGGAGGGCGAGAAGAAGCGGAGTGAGGGAGAGCGTGCGAGCCTCTGCCGCTCCCCCTCCTCCTCCTACTTATAGACCATACAGCGGAGCCAAGGAGGCGCGGCGTGGGGGAATGTGGGGATCAACTGCGCCCACTCCCCCATGTCCCGCGATTATTGTGCCTTGATGGCAGAATAAAACCGCCGCGGGAAGGCGAGCGGTCCATGTGGGCCGCAGAAGATCCGCGCTTGGACCGAGGCCTGCGAGTGGCGGGCCCAGGCCTGCAGCAGCGTCCCGTCGCGCGCGTGCGTTGGCAGGATTTCCTCACCACGTGGCCCGAGTTCCCGTCTACGAGAAACGGAGCTTTTCCGAAGACGGCGCGCACGAGCGAAGCCGGCCCCTCGGGATAGGAAGCTGACCTAGCTTCTCGTCCCATTGTCAGCCTCGAAGCTCGTTCAGCTTCGGGGACTACTGTTGGAGTAAATAACCATGGGTAGCCTAGCCAGCTCCCCCTGGCCCTTCTGAAAAAATTACGAGCCGATTCGGCCCTCGAGAATCCAAGACACAGGGCCGCCTTCCCCTTGCCGGCTGTCCCCAGGCCGGCTATCGGAAGGCGACCCGACTTCAGCCCTCATCAAGAGAAGCCGCGGGAGGGCCGGCTCCGAGAAGCCGGCCGCGAGAAGGCCGACTCCAAGAAGCCGGCTCCCATAAAGCGGTCAAGATCGTACCCTCGAAGTCTGCATCCAGATAACGGCGATGTGACGGGGCGTGGCTACAGTGAAGCCTGCCACCCCCGAATCCCGGAGCACGCCTGGCACAGTGCGCCGTACGGGTGGCCATGACCCGTCCGGTGCAGCACTGTTGCCATGTTGACCCGGATGTCATCCACAACGGGCTACCAGTACGGCCCACGGGCGGTGGGCCCCTTCGGGCAGAGAGACACCCGAAGGAGGCCAGACCTCCCAGTCGGCCCAAGATAGAGCCGGCTCCCCACAGCCGGCTTGCCACCTTCCTCGAAGAAGACGCCCCATTAAGGAGACAAGACGCGGTGAGGCTACAACGATCACCCGCCAGAGGGTGGCACTGTAGCCACGCCCACTTCGGTGAAGCCCTCGTCAGCAGGATTGAGCAACAGTAACCAGCCACCGACAAGGCCGTGGACAGTGGGGCCTTCCTGTCGACCAAGGAGCCGGCAGCCGGCGGGCCCCAGCAGCCGGCGCACAAGCCGGAGAGCGTAGACATAGACGGCTGGGCCCCGCACCCAGCCGGATTACCATTGTACCCCCGGGGGCAGGCCTATATAAACCCCTCGGGGCATCCATACAAAGGGAGATCAATCCCCGCTAGTCTCAAACACCACATAGGGAGGAGAAGAGAGCAAGCCGTGCCCTTCTTCCTCCTCTCGCCAAAGAGCTGAAGGAGCACCGTGTAGCTACTTGTTCATCTAGTGACCATGCGGAGACCTTCATTGAAGGGGCCGAACTAGTATAAAATTCTCGTGTCCCTTTGTCCGGTTTAACCCCTTCAAGCTAACCCGTAGTGATGTCTCCACGACTAATTCCTTTCATGAGGACATCTGCCGTGACAATTCCATGACAGTTGGCGCCCATCGTGGGGCTATCGCACGATGGTTTTGAGTTCTTGAAGGGCAGCTTCGATGGACTTAAGGGATACGATGTGGGCTGGATGACGAAGAGTCACCGCGGCAAGCTCTACATCGACAACGCAGGATGGGGTCCCGAGGCTAATTCAATCGAATATGGGTACCGGGTCCCCTTTGTGGGATTCACGTCTTCATCGGCAAGATCGGCGAACCGGCCCCCGAGCCGGACACCTGCACCGACATCATCGAGACGGCTCGGCATGCAAGTTCTTCACCGGTTCAGCCTGAGGCCAGGCATGTTTTCATAGGTGTCGTCCAAGGTTTGGGTTACGAGGAGGAACCGATCTCCGATGGAGAAACCGTAGTCCGCAGTGATGACGAGTCTTCCGGAGAAACCGAATCGCTTTACTAGTTGTACAACGGCCGGATTGAGGGAGGATCCGAGGGCAACAGTATTCCGGATTCCCCCGGTCTGCCAAACCGGGCCGCTGTCTTCATGGCCGGCACACGACCGGCGCCTCATTCATCTACCGCCGCAGCAGTACTCTCCGGTTCAACGACGGCCACGCCAGCAGGGAAAGGAAGCTCGGCGCCGCCTCCGGCCCAAGTCTTGTCTGATTTGTTCGACGCTCTAGCGGCACTGATGTCCATGGAGGTAGACGCAGCAGCCAGGGATCAGCACGATGCGGAGATTCCAAAAGTGAAAGGTCACATAGCCTGGGGTAAAGCGGACCTGGTAGTGGAGAACGCCAGGATGGCCACAGAACAGGCCGAGTCGGAAGCACAGGCTTACTGGATTATACTAGATCAGAATGCTTCAGAAGAGGTCCTGAGAAGAAGGTACCGATCACGTCTCCCGTCGGTTTATGAGCCGCAGAATCTTTTCAACACGCCAGGGGCAGGAGCTGGTAACCAACCCGCGCCAAACCGGGTAGGAGCACCGGAAGCAGGAGCGCCGGTTCAGCCACGCGCAACAAACCTGCCTCGCCAGAACAACGTTGTATCATCAACGCCGCCCGGGCATTATTCCAAACCGTTGGATAATATTGTGGCCGCCGCTTCACGCCTGGCGGCTCTCCCAACCGACGGCGAATCACCAGTTGAAGTGGAAGCGCGTCGGGCCAGGGATCTCCTTCAGACAGCACTGAATCAACAGCAAGCGTATTCACACAGCCGTGAGAGGATTCATTCCACTCCCCGACCAAGCCGGAGTTACAACAGACGCGTGGAAGACGAACCGGCCATGTCCAGCAGTGCGCACCACCAACAACATATTCCGGCTCACCCCACTGCCTCCGTGGAGACAGGGGTAATGTTCAGTTCCCTAGGGGTACCGTGTTTAACTCCCGCATTGCGTAATGTGCGATTGCCCAAGGATTTCAAGGGACCTCGTAAGGTACCAAATTACCAGAGGCATGGGTGGAGAGCTATGAGATGGCAATGGAGATGTTAGATGTGGATGACGCGGTATGTGCTAAATATTTCACCATGATGCTGGAAGGAACAGCTCGCACTTGGTTGAAGAGCTTGCCAACCAACTCTATCGATTCATGGGCCGAATTAAAGCACCGGTTTATCCAGAACTTCAAGGACACGTGCAAGCAGCCGATGTCAATTGTAGATCTTGCCGCTTGTATCCAAGAGGAGGGGGAGTCCATAACCCATTGGGTTAAACGGGTCTCGACGATTTTGCATTCGTCAGATCGTATTAATGCAGATACCGCAGTATTAACGTTGGAGGGCAATTGCCGTTTCAAGCTGTTGAAACAGAAGTTGGGAAGGCTCAAACGTCATTGCAACGACATGTCAACACTCATGGTTGCTTTAGTTAAGTATGCCGATTCAGATAATACCAAGGATCCGGATTCAGAGGAGGACAAACCGGAGAAGGGAAAGAAGAACGGCGATGCAAAAGGGCAGCACCACAACCAAGGGGGCCATGGGAATAACAGTAAGCGTAAAGCGGATAATTCAGATTTGGTGGCTAACACAAATATGCAGCGTCACAAAGGTAAACCGCCCCAGCGCGGCATGAATCTGGAGAGTTTGTTAAACCAGCCCTGCCCGAAGCATGGAACCAAGGAGGCCCCTTACACACATCTTTGGAAGGATTGTCACATAATGAGAGAGTTCAAAAATTCTGATTTATACCGGTATGATCAAGATCCACCGGGCGGTTCAGGCCCAGGTTTCCATGGAGGCGGCAGTTCAAGCTTTGGATTTCAGAACAACCAGGGCCATCTGAACAACCATGGTAATAACCAGTAGAATAACCAAGGGAATCAGCAACAGTCAGGTTACCAGAGTCACCCCAAACAGTTGAACAACGGACAGTATCATGTGTTCACTACTAGCTTGTGCAAGCGAGATCAGAAACTTCACAAGAGGGCAGTCAATACTGTTGAACCGGCCATACCACATTATCTACGATGGTCGGAGCAACCCATTGTACGGAGGAGAGAGGATCACCCACCCCGGGTTGACAATCCGGGTCAACTAGCTTTGGTGGTAGCCCCTCAGGTAGGGGGCTATAAGTTTACCAAGGTGATGATGGATGGAGGGAGCAGCATCAACATCCTGTATTATGAGACTTTCGGTCGCATGGGGTTGACAGATAAGAATCTTAAACCATCAAACACTGTTTTTCATGGTGTAGTACCAGGTAAATTGGCATACCCTGTCAGGAAGATTGCTTTGGAAGTTGTGTTTGGAGATGAGCTTGATTCCAGGTCTGAGACGTTGACCTTTGAGGTGGTGAAAATCCAGAGTCCATATCACGTGCTATTTGGACAGCCGGCTTACGCGAAGTTCATGGCGAGACCCTGTTATGTTTATCTACAGCTCAAAATGCCGGGTTATAAGGGGACGATCATAGTACATGGGAGTGGAAAGATTGCCTTGGATTGCGAAGAAGGTGAAGCGGCCTATGCTGAATCGGTTTGTGCAACAGAGGAGCTGAAATTCTATAAAGACAATGTTGATCCGGCGGACATGACACCTCTGAAGAAGCCTACGACGGAGCATGACCCAGCCCTGACATTCAAACCGGCTAATGAGACTAAACTCGTTGACTTCGTCCCTGGTGATTCATCCAAACAGTTTAGTATCAGTACAAATCTGGATCTGAAATAGGAAAGCGCGCTCATCAAGTTCATCCATGAGAACCAGGACATCTTTGCATGGAAACCTTCTGACATGCCAGGTGTACCGAGGGAACTCGCTGAGCACACGCTAAATATTGATCCTAAGTTTAAACCGGTCAAACAGTACCTTCGCCGCTTTAACGAAGAAAGACGCAAGGCCATCGGCGAAGAGGTAGCCCGGCTGCTGGTAGCTGGGTTTATCGTCGAAGTGTTTCATCCCGAATGGTTGGCTAATCCGGTGCTTGTTCTTAAGAAAAATGGCACTTGGCATATGTGTGTGGACTACACTGATTTGAATAAAGCTTGCCCGGCAGATCGTTTCGCTCTCCCACGTATTGATCAGATCATTGATGCAACAGCGGGTTGTGAGCGCCTGAGTTTTCTGGATGCTTATTCAGGTTATCATCAGATTAAGATGGCAGTTAAGGACCAGGAGAAAACAGCCTTCATCACTCCCTTTGGAGCCTTCTGCTATGTTTCTATGCCCTTTGGGCTCAAGAGTGCCCAAGCAACCTACCAGCGTTGTGTGCAGAATTGTCTTCACAACCAGATTGGGTGTAATGTTCATGCCTATGTGGATGATATCGTGGTGAAATCCAGGAAGCAGGAAACCCTGATAAATGATCTCAAGGAGATGTTCGACAATCTTCTTTACAAGATGATGCTCAACCCGGACAAATGCGTTTTTGGTGTTCCGGCAGGCAAACTTTTGGGTTTTCTTGTGTCTAATAGGGGTATTGAGGCAAATCCGGAGAAGATCAAAGCAATCACATCCTTGGCTAAACCGGTGTGTATCAATGATGTTCAGCATCTGGAGGGCTAGATTGCAGCCCTCAGCCGATTTATCAGCCGTTTGGGAGAGAAGGTGATTCCCCTATATCAGATGTTGAAGAAAACGGATAAATTCGTCTGGACTAACGCCGCCAATGCGGCATTCAAGGAATTGAAGCGGCAGCTAGCTGAACCGCCAGTCCTCGCTGCTCCAGTTGATAATGAGCCTCCATTGTTGTACGTGGCTGCCAACGCCCGGGCGGTCAATGTGGCGATTGTGGTTGAGTGTAAGGAGGCTGGAAAAGAATATCCGGTTCAACGACCGGTTTATTATATCAGTGAGGTACTGATCGAATCAAAGCAAAGATATCCGCATTGGCGGAAGCTAGTGTATGGAGTTTTCATGGCATGTAGGAAACTCAAGCAATATTTTCAAGGTCATCCTATCACAGTGGTCAGTTCTGCTCCCTTGGGCGATATAATCCAGAATAGAGAGGCAACTGGCCGGGTTGCGAAGTGGGCGATCGAGCTTGGTTCCCATGGTTTGAGGTATACACCCCGAACAGCTATCAAATCTCAGGCGCTTGTGGACTTCATCAATGATTGGACCGAGTTACAGGCACCAGAAGATAAACCGGATAATACATACTGGACCATTCACTTTGATGGATCCAGGCAGCTGGAAGGCTCGGGGGCTGGAGTTGTCCTCACTTCCCCTCGAGGAGATAAGATTTGTTATGTTCTCCGCTTAATGTTTCCTTGTACTAACAATGCAACGGAGTACGAGGCCTTGCTCCACGGTCTTCGTGTAGCTAAGGAAATGAACTTAACCCGGGTTCGGTGCTTTGGAGATTCTGATCTGGTGGCTCAGCAAGTTTCTGGTACTTGGGATTCTAAAGACCCGCTCATGGCGGCTTATAGGCGCGAGGTGGATATTGTAGCAGGTCACTTTAAGGGTTATCAGGTGGAGCACATCGACCGGCGCAAGAATGAAGCAACAGATGCTCTAAGCCGACTAGGATCTCAGCGTAAACCGGTACCACCTAATACCTTTCTAGATATCTTGCATAACCCATCTGTTAAGTTGCCTACAAAGGAGGATTTAGCTGTTCCTAATCCAGAGGCCCAGTTGGTAGCCATTTTACATGCCACTTTGGATTGGACGGTTCCATATTTGGCGTATCTGAACCAGGGCGAATTACCAGAAGACGAACTTTTCGCCAGGCAGATAGTCCGGCGGTCCAAGTCTATGGTTGTTCATAATGGCGAGTTGCACCGTTCTAGCGTTTCAGGTGTATTCCAACATTGTGTTTCTCCTGAAGAAGGACAAGAGATTCTACGAGAAATCTATGAAGGGGATTGTGGTCACCATGCCATCTCAAAGTCCTTGGTTGCTAAGGCTTTCCGACACGGGTTCTACTGGTTGACAGCTCATTCTGATGCGGAAGACTTGGTAAAGCGGTGTGATGCTTGTCAGAAATTTTCACGTCATGCTCATGTTCCTGCTCAGGAGCTACGCATGATCCCCATCACTTGGCCATTTGCTACTTGGGGGCTTGATATGGTTGGACCCTTTAAGCGTTCTAAGGACAAGAAGACCCACCTGTTGGTGGCGGTTGACAAGTTCACCAAATGGGTTGAAGCGGAGCCCGTCAGTTAATGTGATGCAGCCACAGCGGTTCAATTTCTCAAAAATATTATTTTCCGTTTCGGCTTTCCACATAGCATCATCACAAATAATGGTATGAACCTTTCTAAAGGTGAGATGGAGGAGTTCTGCCAACGAGAGCACATCCGGCTTGATGTAGCATCCGTGGCTCACCCCCAGTCCAATGGTCAAGCTGAGAGGGCGAATCAAGAAATCCTGAAGGGTATCAAGCCTCGGCTCATGGTCCCTTTAAAGCGGACGTTGGGTTGTTGGGTGGAGGAATTACCATCTGTTTTATGGAGCATAAATACCACCCCAAACCGATCTACAGGATATACACCCTTTTTCCTGGTCTATGGGGCTGAGGCTGTCCTCCCAAGTGATATTTGTCACGACTCGCCCCGGGTCACGAATTATGTTGAAGCAGATAACGAGCAAGCACGCCAAGAGGTGCTGGACCTATTAGATGAGAAGCGAGACATGGCTTTGGCTCGGTCGGCGGCTTATCAGCAAGACCTGCGGCGTTATCACAACCGCCGGGTTAAGACAAGAACCTTTCAAGAAGGCGATTTGGTACTTCGGCTCATTCAAGACCAGACTGATATGCATAAGTTATCCCCACCTTGGGAAGGGCCTTTTGTGGTCAGCAAAAATCTGCACAACGGATCATACTACCTCATTGACGTTCGATAAGACTCACGTAGCTCTGAGGAGGAGACCCGGCGGCCATGGAACATAGCTCTCCTACGGCCTTATTACACTTGAAGCCACAGGCTTTTCATATGTACATATTTCAAAAATGTATATATTATGATTAATATAATAAACCGGCATCCTTGCTATCAAGCAGGGCCTTCGCCATTTTTCCTTCAAATATCTGTTAACGTGGGAGCTTCATGTTCAAACATAGGTGTATTCACCAAAGAGAACATAGCGTTACTACCTCGTTTCAGCAATGTTCCTTTTTCAGTGTCCCAGTTGGCACGTTCCGTCTTGAATTCTTCTTTCAATCATTCTATGGAAGTTAAAGCGGCTCGAAGTTCATCTTTGGCTTTGGAAGATTCTTCTTGGTGAGATTTGATATTTTCTTGAAGATCAGCAATCTGCGTCCGTTGATGGTTTATGTCAGTCTGCCAAAATCAAAAGGAGCATTTCAATATTTTATCAAAAGTCCCAAGCATACAACTGGTTCTACACTTGGCACTTGGGGGCTAATGTGGATTAATTCTTTCTTACTGCTTATTCAAAGTCCCAAGGATTCATACAAGTTTCAATCTTGGCACTTGGGGGCTAATGCGGATTAATTCTTTCTTACTGCTTATTCAAAGTCCCAAGGATTCATACAAGTTTCAATCCTGGCACTTGGGGGCTAATGTGTGTTTGCTCAAAAAACTTAAAAGTCAACAATGTGCAGTTTGGAAATTCAAAGTCCTGGTTTGTTTTTACAAATTAAACCGACCCTTCGGGGCTACAGGATACAAGGCAGTGAAAATACAAAGATAAGGAGGAAAATATTTACCTCATAACGTTCCTTCATCAGATTTACCAAGTCAGCCTCATTATCTCGACTTGTATAAAGCCGGTTCAAGAAACCGGAATTAAGATCCTGGGCAGAAATATTGGCATATTTTGACATATCAGTTTCCATCCTCCTCTTGCCCGTTGAAATAAACTCATCCTTGGCGGCATGTTTTGCCAAGACAACTGGATCACCCGGAGTGGTATAAGCAGTGCCAGTAACAATAACGTCATCGTCTTTGGCTGGGCTTGGCGGATTAGCACTTGACTTCAGTGGATCAGCTGCCGGACTTGCAGGCATAGCATGTGGACTTGAGGTATCCTCATGTATGGCTGGATAAGCTTCCGGCGGATTAGCATTGATAGTTGGTTCTGGCAGGGTAAAATCATCCATGAGATTATCAAGATTATTATCAAGATCCTCAGGAGATTTCTCCGGTTCAACTTCACGGGTAGGGGCGCTGGTCTTGGCCTTCTTACTCAAATGAGCTTGAGCACTAATATTAAAACAAAGATTAGCATGGTCAACTGAGTTATGAAAGAGAAGGGAAGATTACACACTTACCCAGGGACGGTTTTCAGTGGAGGCAGCTGAGTGGTTGATGAACCGCCAGACGAATTAGTAGATGCCTGATAATTTGAATAAGATGAATTGAGAGGGCATCGGAAGAAACCTAAAGATACGTTTTTCAGGAGAATAAGCAACCTCAGGACGACGTTTCCGGTTTGGGGTGTGAGGTAAACCGGAAGAAGTGACCTTTTGACCACTGTGCCGGGTTGTGCGACGCCCTTCGGTTTGTTGTGTCTCCAAAGAAAGTTTTTGATCCAAATGAGCAACAGGGTGAGAGCATTTCACTTTTCGAACTGCACGGCGAAATCGTTGAACCGACACAAGTTCTGAGTCAGAAAGACAAATTACCTCAACATGATCTGCATGGCTGGCCTCCGCATCATCCTGGGAATAATCATTATCAGTAAAATATATGGATAGAAGTCAAGGGAGTCAAACTTTACCTCATCAGCCGAGTCATCGACATCTTCTGGTGGTTCCGAAGACTCAGCAGTTTTCTTTTTGGCAGCTTTTTTGATGACTTTGGTCTTACCACGAGGAGCTTTAGCTACTTTGTCTTGAGTTTTCTTTTTCCAAAAGGAGCTACTGGCCTATGAAATTGCACAAAAAGATTATTATTGCAGTGTCAAAGCGGAGAAGGATCAGGAAAAGTACAAGATTAAAATAGTTACCACTGGCGGTTTGTTGGAGGCGTAAAAAGGACGCACACCAATTTGAGTACATACGGCGAGCGGTTCGTCAAGTATCTTCTTTACACTTTCACTGACTTCATCGTCCGTCGGTTCTATTGAATTAAACCGTTGAGGATCATTGGTGTTGCCGGTGTAGTCAAACATCAATCTGGGCCGGCGGCTTAAAGGAAGAATGCACCATGAAATCCAGCAACGGACGAGATCAACACCAGTTAAACCGTTAGCAAGAAGAGCCCGGAGTTTGGCGAGTTGAGGTGCATACGCTTGTCAATCTTTGGCAGGCAATCTCTTAGGTAAAGGGTGATTATTACTGAGCCGGTGCGGACGGTAGCCCGGCAAGGGATTCTCTTCAGCAGGGGCAGTATTCTGACAATAGAACCAGGTTTGGTTCCAGTCTTTTGGATGGCTGTGAAGTTTGGCGTGAGGAAAATCAACCTCTTTCCTCTTTTGGATTGACACACCGCCAAGTTTAGTATTAGGTCCATCAGAAAATTCCGTCCGGCGGTTTAAGTGAAAGAGATCTAGAAAGAGGTCGACAGTTGGTTCTTCTTGCAGATAAACCTCGCAGAATACTTGGAAATTGCATATGTTGGACATAGAATTTGGTCCAATATCTTGAGGATGAAGTTGGAGCCTGGCAAGAACATCTCAGAAATTTTTTGATCCGGGAGGACTGAAACCTCGAGCTAAATGTTGCAAGAATACAATCACTTCTCCATCTTGAGGTTCAGGGGGGCACTCAGGGCCAGGAACTCGCCAACGGAGGACATTTTTTGAAGCCAAAGCGCCGGTGGTGATATATTCATTGATTTGTGTTTCTGTGATCCGAGACGGAACCCAGTTGCAAGCAGCAAATTGCTTCGTCATCTTACAAAGTCTATAAAATGAAAATGGACGGTTTACGATTGGCGGTTCGTATGTGTTTGTCAAAATGTTAAACCGGCAATTCAAGGTATACGTATGAAGTGAACCGAGCATGGCTGTTCAAAGTCTAGATGGCGGTTTACGAGAGGGATAATGACCTACGACGGATTATCAACACTAAAGGATAAACCGCCTTTTTGAAGGCAGAACCCCAAGCTGGAAATTTGTTAAGTGTGAAACAAACAGGTTTCACAAGTTGCAATTATTATTTTGGATCAAACGGTCGCTCTAGAAGGAAAAATTTCTAGACCTAAAACAGTGCCGAGAAGTTCATACACTCAAAGAGGGCTTCCAAACAATGGAAATGAGATCTATTTTTATGCAAGATAAGTACAAACAATTGCTGCTGCAGTTCTACGTTGTTTTTACAATCTAAACAGGGCATTGGAGGTGAAAACTAAGAAGGGTTTGCATCGGGCGGCGATGACCGCCGACGAACTCAACAAAGGTTCCAATGCAGATCTGAGAAGGGGAAGGAGAAGAACTCACGGATGTGGACGATCTGCGGAGGTTCGCCGTCGATTTCTGGTCAGAATCAGGTCGATGCAGCGGCCTGAGTCGGTGCGGACTGGAAGATCAATGACGGCAGCGGCGGCGATGCTTGAGGTCTTCGGGTCGAGAGGAGGAAGACGATGCGGTTTGGAAAGGGGGAAAATGGAAGGCGCCCCGGTCTTATTTATAAGGAAGTGGGATAAAATAGCAGGCGCGAAAATCGAGGAATCGGAAGTCGCAAAAGAGGATGCAGCTGCCCCCTCGATCTTCGGGAATTAATTAAACAGAAGGGAATCTTTATAAAACCTTTTTATACAGGAATGACGTCTCAAGGATTTACTACAGTAACAGAAGATGACGTCATGGCGATTCACCAAAGTTCACAGGGAAAAGACAATATGGCGGTTTACGAGAATTGCCAAAAATTCAAAAGATTGAAGACTGACATGAACAGGTTCAAATCAATCTGGGGCCTAATGTTGAGGATATAACCTCTAAGGGTAAACCACCCAGGAGGGGCCGGTTCACCTTCAGCTATACTGAAGCCCAAGGAAACCCAGAAGATGGCGCTTTACGGATGAAGCTTAGAGGCCCAGAGCCCGCAGGCGAGTTAGGGCCCATGATAGTAAACCGCCATGATTGTATAAACTTGCATTGTAAGATAGGAAAGAAGAGACGGAGGCGGACACTTGTATGAGCCAGCCTCGGGATTCTGTAGACCGGCCGGGGTCCTCCCAAGTATATAAAGGGGTGACCGGACGGCGGTTCAGGGACAGAAAAAACAACAACTCGAAGCCAGACAAAGCGGATTCGCTCCCTGGCCTTCGAAACCCCAGCAATACCAATCACAACTAGACGTAGGCTTTTACCTTCATTGAAGGGGCCGAACTAGTATAAAATTATCGTGTCACTTTGTCCGGTGTAACCCCTTCAAGCTAACCGGTAGTGATGGCTCCACGACTAAGTCCTTTCATGAGGACATCTGCCGTGACAATTCCACGACAGTCTTCAAAATCTAAGAATGACGACGAGATACGGCACCATGAATTATTGAGGCACTCCGAAATGAAGAATAAAAAGGTTGAGCCAACGATGAAAAGAATTCGACAGATCTTGGAGAAAACATAAGACTGATGATAATTCATTCTTACGTCAAATTCGAAAAGAAATTTGTGGATAGCTCCAGGAGAATAAGAAGAGTCAGGTAAGATCCTGGGAAAAGACCTGTGGGTTAGGGCCCACTCAAAAGATACACCGTTGAACGATTAAAAAAAGAACTTGTGGGTTAGGGCCCACTCAAAAGGAAACATCGTTGAAATGATTGCTTGAAAAGAGAGATTCCACCGGTTGAATTAAATGACTTGAGCGAGATAACATCCTCGAAAAAACTGCTTGAATGGATCTAGAATGACAAGACGAGACTTTTGCGATATCTTGAGCACTCAGGAACAAATGAATAGCGAGAAGTGAATTATTATGAGGTGCACCAGTATGAGAAGACATTTGAAACGAGGAAAGGATATGATCAACAAAGCTTGAATTGAAACCACCGGAGAAGAAAAAGAACGAAGAATGATGAACTAGAAGCTCCGTTAGAATCTTCATGAGAATCACCAGATAAGAATATTGACGGAAAAGGATGGAGAGACTTCGCATCAATAAGATAGATACTTAATTAGGAAATCTTAGTCCTCGAAGAAAAAGGGAGGGTGGGCGGAAAAACAAAGGCAGCTTGGAGACGAATGAAACAAACACCGTTGAGAAGACTTGAGTTGATCTTGCGGATGTTGAAATGATCGGATCCACTTGAAGAGAAAACACGCTGGTTGAAAAGGATTCACAACACAATCTCGATGATCAAGAAGGATTAGTATTCACATCGGAGTATGAGAACACCACTTGGGAAAGGTATGGAATCAACATTTGACTTCAAAGCAACTCGAATACCACAACTCAAAACAAAACAAGGATTGGCTTGAAGAATAAGCCAGAACAAACATATGATAGAGATTTCATCCGAAGTTTTCGTGGTGGGGCCTATGCGGGCTCGATCGTATAGCACCATCATGTACAAGGCAGTGCACATGACATACGAAGCGTCCCCGAGTCGGCATAGCCAAGGACTCTTTAAGACACAACGAGACCACTATAAAACCGGCCGTGGATAGGCGGACCACTAGACGTCGAACCCCAATTTCATATCATACATCCGTCAGAAAGATATCCTAAGAGCTAATTGAATTCCCACTTATAAACTCTTGAAACTTTTCGGTTATGCAATCAGGTGTTGGGGATGCAGGGGAAGCATAATATCTCACCCAAAACTAGCAAATCCTACATCCAGTTGTATCCATCCTTCAACACATAACCAAGAAACCTTCGGAAATCATCTACCTCAACCTTCAAAAAGCATCCGTTATACGAGTTATGGCAATACTCCTGAACTCACGCCCCAGTACTGGTTGGCGTCGAGGTTATCTCACCAACAACTACATAAAAGATATTTTCGATGTCGGCGAAACTAAACTCAGGTATTCCAGAACTACAACGATAAAATTGTGACGACAACACCTCAGAGCTCAACTCCCCGGGACACTGCCACGACCCCTAAATGACAGGAGGCACCAAGAACAATGTTCTCATCACAAAAACCATCGGAGCGGTTCCAAGATACCCGCGTGATCCTAAAGTTTTTTAGTGAAATTTGAGAAGAGAAGAGTCAAAACTCTCCGTCAGGATGCCTTACCAGAGCGATGAAGGGACTGGGGAGTAAAAAGAATTCCTAAACTCTCCGATATATAATTCCTAAATGACTCAAAACATTTTTCTAGACTCGACAACGGCTGCTAAAAATGATCAATCAGTGGGGGCTCCTAAGGTCGGGGAAGGCTCTGATACCAACTTGTAACGCCCTCGATGCGGCTATATCTCCCACGTGTCGAAGCACGACTTAGAGGCATAACCGCATTGAAAGCAATGTCGCAAGTGAGGTAATCTTCACACAACCCATGTAATACATAAGGGAAAGAGATACATAGTTGGCTTACAATAGCCACTTCACACAATTACCTGAATTAAAGCATTACATCAATCAGATACAATCAGGGTCCGACTACGGAACCAAAATAAAAGAAGACTACCCCAAATGCTACACAGATCCCCGATCGTCCCGACTGGGCTCCACTACTGATCAACTGGAAACGGAAAAACACAAAGGACAAGATCTTCAATGAGCTCCTCCTTGAGCTTGGTTGCGTCACCTACTCGGTTCAACGGCACCTGCAAACTGGTTTTGGAAGTATCTGTGAGTTACGGGGACTCAGCAATCTCGCACCCTCGCGATGAAGACTATTTAAGCTTATGGGTAAGGTAAAGGTATGAGGTGGAGCTGCAGCAAGCGACTAGCATATATGGTGGCTAACATACGCAAATGAGAGCGATAAGAGAAGGCAAAGCACGATCGTGAAACTATGATCAAGAAGTGATCCTAGAACAACCTACGTCAAGCATAACTTCAACACTGTGTTCACTTCCCGGACTCCGCCGGAAAGAGACCATCACGGTTACACACGCAGTTGATGTATTTTAATTAAGGTCAACTTCAGGTTTTCTAGAACTGGACGTTAACAAATTCCCATCTGCCCATAACCGCGGGCACGACTTTCGAAAGTTCAAAACCCTGCAGGGGAGTCCCAACTTAGCCCATGACAAGCTCTCACAGTCAACGAAGGATATACCTTCTCCCGAGACATTCCGATCAGACTCGGCATCCCGGTTCTACAAGACAACTTCGACAAGTTAAAACAAATCCAGCAACACCGCCCGAATGTGCCGACAAATCCCGATAGGAGCTGCACATATCTCGTTCTCAGGGCACACTCAGATTTGTCCAGGTACGGGTAGGCCAGCCCAGAGTTGCCCCTGGTGGCCACCGGCAGCTGACAGGTGGACCAACACTCAGAGGAGCACTGGCCCGGGGGGGTTTAAATAAGATGACCCTCGGAGCTGGAAACCCAAGGGAAGAAAAGGCTAGGTGGCAAATGGTAAAACCAAGGTTGGGCATTGCTGGAAGCTTTTATTCAAGGCGAACTGTCAAGGGGTTCCCATTATTACCCAACCGCGTAAGGAACGCAAAATCCGGGAACATAACACCGATATGACGGAAACTAGGGCGGCAAGAGTGGAACAAAACACCAGGCATAAGGCCGAGCCTTCCACCCTTTACCAAGTATATAGATGCATTAATTAAATAAGATATATTGTGATATACCAACAAGTAAACATGTTCCAACAAGGAACAACATCTCCATGTTCCAACAAGGAACAAACTTCAATCTTCACCTGCAACTAACAACGCTATAAGAGGGGCTGAGCAAAGCGGTAACATAGCCAAACAACGGTTTGCTAGGACAAGGTGGGTTAGAGGCTTGGCTTAACAATATGGGAGGCATGATAAGCAAGTGGTAGGTATCGCAGCATAGGCATAGCAAAAGAGCAAGCAACTAGCAAGCAAAGATAGAAGTGATTTCAAGGGTATGGTCATCTTGCCTGAAATCCCGCAAGGAAGAAGAAAGAGTCCCATGAAGAAAACAAACGGACATAGACGAACGGGTCCTCACAAACGCGACGTTACGGAACCAACCCGAAGAAGCAACACCGGAAAGAAGCACACAACATAGTAAACAACCAACACATGAACATGGTATGATATGCGGGATGCGGTATGTGATGCATATGCATGATTTGCAAAGGAATGATTGAACCTGGCCTCAACTTGGAAATCCAAGAGTGCCACTGGAAAGGTGAGGTGATTTCGGTTGAAATCGATATAAAGATCACCGGAATCGGATGCACGGTTTGGAAATGGCAAGCAAAACAAATATGGCACCGGTCTGCGATAAACAGCAAGTAGCCACCTAAATGCATCAAGATTATGCTACAGCACTCAAACATGGCAACAAAATACATGGCAGGGATCCACTCATGATGCTTAACAAGATGAACACTGAGCTACGGCCAATTCATCCATTAACAGGTTCAAACAAGCATGGCAAAAGTGCAATTGGTAAACAGGTTTCAGACTTAGTGAAATTAACAGCCTGTCTGGAATTTCAGATCAGGTAGCACACTTTGGAGCATGAAAACTAGATGCTACAGGAACTGAACATGGCAAAGTAAAGCATGGCATGAGATACTCAAAGATCTTAACAAAAGTCCCTTAGTGACCTTGAGCCAAAAGGGATCAGAAAATACAATTGCAAGCATGTGAACATGGCAAAAACATAATCAGATCACAGACTTAGTGAAAAACTGGAGCATGCAAATCAGATATCAAGTAGGCATGTTTACGAGCTCGATGCACTCACTACAGAGCAAGTCATGACAAATAAGCATACACCCATCAAGAATACACATTATACAAGCTAGACATGGCAAGAACAATAACATAGCATGCACGGATCAACTACAACATCCTCGGCAAAATCGCTAACAAGTAGACAATCTGCCCAGATTCACGAAATGACAAAAGTAGAGCTCGATTGACTCAAGCTAGGGTGCTCCATAATTGCAAACAAAGACATGGATGGATAGAGCACTACAAGATTAACAAATATCATCCTTACTGATCATCCTCAAAAGAGGCTCGGATCACTAGGAAACAACATGAACATATGGCATATTGATAAAAACAGATCAAGGACTTGGTGGGACTGCTAAGTCCCCGAAATCAGCATTAACGAATGCACCACTTTGCAAGCTTGTGCTAGTCACCACACACATCAAAAAAATACATGGTAAGCACCTCCGTAAAGATGGCAAAGCATATAACAAAACACATGTAGAGCTCAGGAGCATATCATGCACACATTAATCATGGCAAAAAATGACAAATAGCTATTTGGTGCAGCAGATCTGCCAATTAACTCAAATAGCTCTCTTCCAACAGCATTTCGGGCAACAATATGAGCTCAAATGAAAATGGTGCAATGAGATGAAATGATGTACTCTCTGAGACGAACATTTTGATATGCTATACGCCCAAAACGGATCCACGGATGCAAAGTTACGATATGATGAACATGGGCATTTGAAACATGGAAATCTCGGGGACTTACCTCTCCCGGAAAAGTCAACAGGCGGACGAGGAGATCCGGGACGGAGGGATCTGGGATGGAGTGGAGGCGTTTGGATGAGCGAGCGGGTGGATCTGATCCCGCTTCGCGTATCTCGCCGGAGTCGACGGGGACGACGGATCCGGTGGCTGGTGCGGCAAGCAACGGCGATGGCCGGCGCGCCGTGTAGAGGAGCTGGGCGGTGTGGGCGCCACCGGAGGAGGCGGCGCGCTCCGGTGGACGGCAAACGGCGGCGCGGCAGGTCCGGCAGCCGCGGGCGAAGGTGGACGGCGAGGCGGCGACCGACGTAGGTAGACGGTGGCGCTCGACGACGGCGGAAGGGCGGCGGCGCGCTCGGCGATGAGCGGTGAAGGGCAGTGAGCGCAGCGCCCGCGGACAGAGGCGGCGGGGAGGTTCGGGCCCGGGCGGCTCGGGCGGGCCTCCCGCGGGCTCCGTGGGGCCGGCGGCGCGGTGCGGCGAAGTGGGGCGCGGGCGCGGACATGTGGCACGGCGGGGTTGGCGCGGGAGGTGGCTTTGATGATGTGGCAGCCCACGATTGGGCGGAGCGAGGTGGCGGCGGCGGCTGGACATGTCCGGCCGGTGGAAGAAGTGTCCGGCGACGCGAAGGGAGTGGATCTAGGGTTTCGTCTGCGCGGAAATTTCGGAGGAGACCACATATATATAGGTAGAGGGAGCTAGGAGAGTCCAAATGAGGTGTGGTTTTCGGCCACGCGATCTTGATCGAACGGCCGAGATGATGGAGAAGGTTTAGGTGGGTTTTGGGCCAAATTGGAAGGGTGTTGGGCTGCAATACGGACGAGGCCTTTTCGGTCCCTCGGTTAACCGTTGGAGTATCAAATGAAGTCCAAATGGCACGAAACTTGACAGGCGGTCAACCGGTAGTAAACCAAGGCCGCTTGGCAATTCTCGGTCCAATCTGGAAACGTTTAACCCCCACACACGAAAGGAAGGTAGAAATGACCACCGGATGACATAGGAGCGCCGGATTGCAAAACGGACAACGGGGAAAAAGCTCAGATGCATGAGACGAACATGTATGCAAATGAAATGCACATGATGACATGATATGCAATGCATGACACGCAAGTAATGACAAGGAAACAGCAGCGAATAACTGGATGACGCCTGGCACATCGGTCTCGGGGCGTTACAATGGTGGTGACTGGTGGTTGGACTGGGCGGAGGCATGGGGATGGACGGCGCCGGCAGCGGCCACCATGCGAGATTGTTGCACACACTTCCTTTTTTAAGTGCTCAGCAATGAGGTTGTGGGAGATAAGGATGAACGAGGCAAGGCCTTATCTGTAAATGTGGAGAGAGGTGCGGGTATCTTTTGTAAAATTGTCATTGTTTGCTTTCTATCCGTCAGATATAGATCGGACAGTCTATATTATAAGATGACAGGAACACGATCATCACCAACTCGGTTTTTCTCTACTCCTACTCCTATAAAAGACTCAGTTGGTAATGATGGTGTGTCTGCCATCCGCCATTTCTGACCATTAGATCTGCATCTAACGGCTGTGATATAAGTTGTGGCATTTTGCAACAATTCCCACTTCTCTGCTCCAGTTTACACAAAACCCCTTAGTATCTTGACACCAACCACATTCCTCCCTTACTTCATCAAAACAGCCCAAAGAATATATTTGGAGTGAAACATAAGATATTTTTAGTGATGTGTATATCAAAAGTAAAGTATTTTCTTTCAAATTTGTGAATATGTATCATTCTACTTTGGATCCATTGCAATAGACGGGCTCATTCTTATAAAGGTTTATCTCTTGCATTGTATAGACTAGGGAGGAGCACCATCTACTGCTTCATGGGCTACTCCTGTGCTCCATTCGGCGGCCGCAATGTCCCCTACAGCCACTCCCTCTCGTGCTCCATTCGGCAGGCGCTGTTGAAATTTAGGGAGCGCACACTCGCGACTGCTGGCGGCGAGACGACTTCTTATCCGACCTCGGCAACCTCTTCCTCAACGACATGGGCGACAACCTGAATGCCAACGGTGCTGCTCCCGTTGCACCGTATGTGTTTCTATCCTTCCTGTTCGAAATCATGGTAGAATTCATGTTTCTAGTCTGTGTCCTAGATTCGATCTGTTCATCTACTATGCTAGTCCACATGATTAGTTTAATCTCTGTTATAGCCGTCATGATTTATTTTGTGCTTACTCAGACTAAATCTCGTAGTAACTTGCTCATGTATTCAATTAGCGCACCGTCCCCTACAGCCACTCCCGTTTCATGGACGGCCTGGTCGATGCCTCCAAGGAGCCCTTCGTCTACTGCTATGAGTGCTCGATGCCATTTTGCAGCTCGCCGGCGGACCTCGCGCATCACCTCACGCAGTCGTCCATCTATCACTACTGGCCTGTGGCAAAGAACATCTAGTACGAGACATGCTACCCATTCACCGTGCCAGAGTCGTTGGAGGATCACCGCCGCCTGCCAGTCTCGGTGGAGGACGGCAGCGTCTTCCTCTTGATTGTGGGCACCGGCGAGGCCCACGCAGGCCGCTGCCCCATCTCTATAGTGTGCGTCAGGGGCGACGCTGCTGACGCTGACACTAACACGAGGCTGATGTACGGGTGCATGCTCACTGTTACTACCCCTCGGAGGTATGTGGGCGGTGACACTGGCTACATCAAGCTGACTAGGACTGTGCCAAGCTGGGACCTTCCCGCCTATGTGGACATGGCAGATGCATGGTATGATTTGGCCCCCAACGTGGTGCACGGGGACTCCAAGGAGGTTTACCTGGACATATGCATTACCAAGTTAAATGTTGATTATTAGTCTTCGCTCAATGTAATCCGTTGTCTAAGCATGTGGAGACTTCCATGCATGATACTATTGCTCTATTGGAGTATCGTGCATGAATAAAAGTGTATCCATTTATGGTTTACTCTAGAATCTCCCATGTATGAAATTTTTACTACAGTACTGGTGAAAGACTTATGATGAACCATGTATTACATCTCCTCTGCCCCCTTCCAAGTCATCCTGATTTAATGCCTCCGTCTAGGTGTATAAGGGCATGGTTAATACTTAATAGTATAGCCACCTGTTGACTATAAGAAAGTGCCATGTCATCTGTAGCCAACATGTATAACAATTGATACTCAAAAACTAATTCTTAAAGATCATTTCTTGCAAAGCACAATAAGTGTTATTTCTTCACATGTTTTGCATGCAGGCTGAACAGTTGAACGCTTTTGTTTGCAAAATATACTTTTTTATCTATTTCACCTAGATGTTTTTGAGCTCTAGAGATGAAATAATATCCAAAGAAACCTATCGATACCCGTTACACATGAGATGGCCCTCACATCCTTTGTCAAAATAAACAACACCCTGATCAATGCATTCCACTATTCCGTCCAATGCACGGGCACCTTACTATAGATTGGTACGACCAAAAATTGAACTAATATTATATATAGTACGATAAATGCTGATGCATGTCACCTAAAATTATATCATTGAAAACTATGTTCAAATACGAATCCAGTGATATAGTTTTTGTTGACATGCACTAACATTTTGTGAGTTAAATCTTCAGTCAAATTCAATGGGGGACTAATTAATAAACCACGACTAATGTAGTACTAGTGTAGAGGGTGGCGCTGCACGCGAGTCTCAGCCAGCTCGTGGCATGGCAGTAAGCTGTCATATCACAAAACCCAACCACTCCCAGTAATAAGTGGCCTGGTAAAATAAACAGACAAGCAACCATCACATCCCTCTGTCGTTTTTGCATTTCATCTTTCTGCATTTACTTTCTCCGGTTCATGTCGCACACTCGATCCCTAGCTACTACTCCTAGTATCCCTAGCTACTACTCCTAGGGCCAGTTCTTTTGGCGGCTTAAAAAATAAGTCATCTCTTCCCCAACTTTTCCCATAAGACTAGTCACAGTGGAGAGTAACATTAAGGCCCTGTTTGGTTCATAAGTCCTAGGACTTTTTCTAGTCCCAACTAAAAAGTCCCTAGTCCCTAAAAAGTCCCTCCCTGTTTGTTTCCAGGGACTAAAAAGTCCCTAGTCCCTCCCTGGGGGTTATTAAATGACCATGTTACCCCTAGTATACAGAAAAATAACAACCAAACAACACCATGGGTCGGCGGGGCAATGGGTGCAGGGAGGGGCATTGTTGGAAAAGTCTCAAAAAGTCCCAAAAAAGACTCTCCTTAAGAGTCTTCTTCATTTAGTCCCAAAAAGCAACTTTTAGTCCCTAGTAGTCCCTTCTGTTTGGTTAAAAAGTCTATAAGAGGGACTTTTTCTAGTCCCTACACCAAAAAGTCCCTGGAAACAAACACGCCCTAAGACTCCTCACTCATTTATTTGGGCCTCTAAACTACGGCTAGTACCTTCGTCCTGGTTTATACATCAGCTTGTAATTTGTGATAAATTTTGACCAAAGATTTAACTGATAAAATGTTAGTGCATGTGACATGCACTAACATTTCATTAGTTAAATTTCTGATCAAAATTTGACACAGATTACAATGGGGACCAATAAACCAGGACGGACGTAGTAGTTATGGGATTACAAATCTAGAAGCCTAAAAGAACTGGCCCCTGGTACTCCTACTAGTAGTAGTACTCAAGTTGGAATTCCAATTGCACGTCACAACTTGTTAGGCAAAAAATTCGATACAGGGTGTAGGAAGTGGTTTGGGAATTTGCATGCCTTTCTGACCAGTGAGATACTCTGTACAAATTACGACAGAGAAATAACCACAGAGAAGGAAGCTAAAAGTAAACAATCAAACGACCATTCTTGCATTTGTTTTGCATTGAATCGTTTCACATGCTTGACTAGTGTTGTTTTTATACTTTTACAACAACTGCATCGTAATGTTGAAACGTGCATTTGCACATACATAAGTAATAGTAGTACTCCCTCCGCCTAGGTGTATAAGTCTTGCCTCCTTCTTGGCCACGGTGCACAACCAAAGATGACTTATTAACCTGGACGGAGGGAGTAGCACAGTCTGCAAGCATATATCGAGAGAGACGTGTAGTACGATAGTATATAGGCATAGTAAAGTTTGTGTTATACGCACGTACTTACAAAATGCGTACGGATACACAAGGTTTCCAAACTTTCCCTTTTACATACTTAATTAAGGAGGCCAATAATTCCTGAACGTTCGGGATTTATCATTTGCATCCCAAAACTAATGAGATCACCATACGAAACTATATTATACTCCTACTAAAATCCATGACGCTCGCAGGAGCGCTTGCGGCGCGCCATGAGTGCCCTGGTGCGCGGCCGTTTCGCAGCGCGCCAACACAATGCCTCTTCCTCATCCTCGCACCTCTCGAGTTGCTGATTGGCGGCTTGCTGGCGGGCGAGCGCGATCTCACCGGTGTGGTGATCCGGCACCAACAAGTACTCCTCCTTGCTGGATGCGTGCACCCAGTCCACGTACCGCCATGCGTAGATGAGGCGCTTGGGCCCGACTGCACTCAGGGCTCTGGCACGGGCGTCCTCTGCCACCCTCACGGCCCTCGCATGAGCCTTCTGCCAAAGAGCCAATTGCCTGACTCTCTTGGATGCGACATAGGCCTGCCACGCAGCTTGTCCCATGGCGCGCTTCTCTTCCTCGGCCTTCTTCTCCGACTCTATTTTGGCGCACTCTGCCAGAGGCAAAGCCTCCCACAAGGCGACATCCATTTATTTCCAAAGCTCCTCAAGGCTCGGGGGCTCGATAGGCGGCACAACATTCTCCTCGGAGCGG
The DNA here is from genome assembly GCF_003073215.2 of Triticum urartu. Lineage (NCBI taxonomy): Eukaryota > Viridiplantae > Streptophyta > Magnoliopsida > Poales > Poaceae > Triticum > Triticum urartu. The sequence continues at coordinate 147,604,804 of NC_053026.1, read as the reverse complement.
GGAGCCGGCGCGTCCTCCGACGCGCGTGCTAGCGAGATTGGGAATGCCGACGCGTCCACCTTGACGCGTCGCGGTGAGGAGCGGAACGCCGACGCGTCATCCTCGACTAGTGGCGGCGAGGAACGAAACGGCAACGCGTGACCGTCCGCGCGGTGCGGCGAGGGGCGCCTAGGACTTGGGAGGGGTGATACCATGGTGGTCGATGCGAGAGGGAGGGGGAGGAGATAGCGATGAACGTGAGCGTTCTTCCGAATGCCGTGGGAGGCGCAATATTTATAGCAAGCAATGGCACAGCTACGTAAGATATGGACTGAGCTGCACTGACTTAACTGCTGGTCCAATTGCATCAGTGACATGTGGACTAGACCCCTGTTGGGCCCATATGTCAGTGAGCCAATGCACCTGCAGTTAAGTAACTGAAGCAGCGTGATTAACGTAACAGCTACATGGGCATATTTGCTGGAGTAAATTACGGCGGAGGGAAGGGGTGGAAATATTGCTGGTCATAACGGATTGGACGAGGGTGGGGGAGGAGAGTCATGCATGCAGATTTTTTCCACACAGGGTGGAGTGGTGGGACCGCCGAAGGGAGAAGGCGGGTCAAGCATTGTAAAGCCCCGTATGTAACTTGCCATATTTGTATTCCAACTCTTGCCATTTTTGGCACTAAGTTATGATATTCCCTTGTAGTTTGGTTTTGTCTTCGTTTTTCTTTTGTCCTTGTTGTGCATCTCATATCATGTCATCATGTGCATCGCATTTGCATACGTGTCCGTCTCATGCATCCGAGCATTTTCCCCGTTGTCCGTTTTGCATTCCGGCACTCATATGTCCTTCGGTGTCCCCCTTTTGCCTCTTTTCGTGTGCGGGTGTTAAACATTCTTGGATTGGACCGAGACTTGCCAAGTGGCCTTGGTATACTACCGGTAGACGCCTGTCAAGTTTCGCGCCATTTGTAGTTCGTTTGATACTACAATGGTTAACCGAGGAACGTAAAGGCCTCGTGTGTGGTTGCAGCCCAACACCCCTCCAAAAGTGGCCCAAAACCCATCCGAACCCCCTCCATCGTCTCGGTCGTTCGATCACGATCGCGTGGCTGAAAACCGCTCCTGATTTGGACTCTCCTAGCTCCCTCTACATATAAATGTGTGCAACCCTCTCCAAATCCCGGATGAACCCTAGCATTTTTTCCCTCGCGCCGCCGGACAACTTCTCCTCCACCGACGGACATGTCCGCCCCGCTCCCCCCGTCCAACCGCGCGCCGCCACATGGCGAGCTGCGCCCCACTTCGCCGCCCCCGCGCACCGGCCCGCCGGGGCCCAGGCGGGGCCCTCCCGGCCCGCGCGCCGCCGCCGCTCACCCGGCTTGCCCGCGCCGCACGCCTCCTCGCGCCGCTCGCCCGTGCCGGCGCTGACCTCGCCGCCCTTCCACTGCACGCCTCCAGTCGCCGTTGCCTCGGGCCGCACGCCCTCGCCAGACTCTGCCAAAGCGCCGGTGCCGCGCGCCGCCGCCCCGCACCACGCTGCCTGCTCCTCCGCCCGCACCGCCTCGGATCCGCCCTCCCCCGAGTCTCCGGCGATGTATCCAACTCCGGCGAGTTCCACTCCGGCGAGCCTCGGGATCTGCGCCAAGAGGAACCCTAGATCTAGATCAAGATGTTGACCCCGATTTCTTCTAAGTCTTTTTCTGACACATTTTTAGCTATGTTCATCGCATCATAACTTTGCATCCGTTGCTCTGTTTTGGGCGTGTAATATATCAAATTGTTCGTCTGGATGTGCTCTTCATTTCATTCCATTGCATCATGCTTGTTTGAGTTCATCTTAATGCCCTAAATGCTGTTGCAAGAGTGCTATAAAATGTTAGTTTCTGTTTCTTAACAGATTATGGACATTTGTTATTTTTTGCCATGATAATGTGTGCCTCCTATGAACGTGAGACCTACATGTGTTCTGGGTTATGCCATGCCATCTTTACAAGGGTGTATTCCATGTATTTTTGTGATAAATGTGGTGACTAGCACAAGCATGCAAAGTAGCTCTCGTGATGTTGCTGATTTCAGGGACTTAGAATTCTTCTAAGTCATTTCCCTGATGATATTTTTATGCCATGTATTCTTGTTGCTACAGAGTGTTCCATGCCTCATTGGAGCATGTTCAGTAAGGATGATTTTGAGATATTGTTATTCTCTATCCATCCATGTCTTTGTTTGCAATTATGGAGCACGCTAGGATGACTCAATCTTGCTCTACTTTTGCTATAAAATGTTCATGGCAGATTGTTTACATGTTATTAAATTTTGCCGAGGTTGTTGTAGTTGTTCCATGCATGCTATGAGAGTGTTCTTGCCATTGTTAGCTTATTGATCATGTCTTCTTGCTGGGTGTATGCTTAGTTTGTCATGCAATGCCTTGTGGTGAGTGCATCGAGCTCACGAACATGCCTACATAACTCTGTTTTTGCCATCTCCAGTTTTCTGCTAAGTCTGAATCTGTTAACGAAACTTTCTATGTTCACATGGTTGCCATTGAATCTTCTAATCCTTTTTGGCTTATGGTTAGTAAGGGACTTTTGTTATATGCTTTGAGTAGTTTCATTCCATGCCTTGCTTTGCCATGATATGTTCCTGTAGCATGTTGTTATCTTGCTCTAAACATTCCTTCCTGATGTCAAATCCTGACATGTTATTTTCACTAACTCTGTGAACCTGATATCTTTTGCACTTTTGCCATGCTTGTTTGAACCTGCTATTGTGTGATTTAGCTGTAGCTCAGTGTACATCTTTTGTCAAGCATCTTGAGTGGATCACTGCCATCTGCTTTGTTGCTATGTTAGAGTGCAGTAGCTTAGTTTCTTGATGCATTCTAGATGGCATCGTGCTGTTAATCGCAGGATAGTGTCATTATTGTTTTGCTTGCCATTTGCAAACCGTGCATCCGATTCCGGTGATCTTTATATCGATTTTGACCGAAATCAACTCATCTTTACAGCGGCACTCTTGGTTTTCAAAGTTGAGGCCTGGTTCAATCTTTTCCTTCCGGAGCACGCATATGCATTGCATATCACATCCCACATATCATGCCATGTTTTGCATCATGTTGCTTGCGCATTGCACCGTGGTTGATCGTGGTTCCCTTTGCTTGTGTTCTTGCTTTGGGTAGAGCCGGGAGGAGTCCGTTGCTTTGAGTACGTGATCGAGGAATCCGTTGAGGACACTTACGAGGATCAAGCTTACGTCAACTCGGAGAACTTTGCAGGCAAGATGACCATACCCTCGAAATCACTTCTATCTTTGCTTGCTAGTTGCTCGCTCTATTGCTATGCCTATGCCGTGATACCTACCACATGCTTTATCATGCCTCCCATATTGCCATGTCAAACCTCTAACCCACCTTGTCCTAGCAAACCGTTGTTTGGCTATGTTACGGCTTTGCTTGGCCCCTCTTATAGCATTGCTAGTTGCAGGTGAAGATTGGAGTTTGTTCCCTGTTGGAACATGTTTATAGTTGGGATATCATTATTATATCTTGTTTACTTTAATGCATCTATATACTTGGTAAAGGGTGGAAGTCTCGGCCTTATGCCTGGTGTTTGGTTCCACTCTTGCCGCCCTAGTCTCCGTCATACCGGTGTTATGTTCCTTGATCTTGCGTTCCTTACGTGGTCAGGTTATAATGGGAACCCCTTGACAGTTCGCCTTGAATAAAACTCCTCCAGCAAGGCCAAACCTTGGTTTTACCATTTGCCACCTAGCCTTTTTTCCCTTGGGTTCCGCAGACTCAAGGGTCATCTTTATTTTAAACCCCCGGGCCAGTGCTCCTCTAAGTGTTGGTCCAAACTAGAGTCCTTTGCAGCGCCCCCTCGGGGAAACTCGAGGTTTGGTTTTAGTTGTACGGAGCGCTCATCCGGTGTGCCCTGAGAACGTGATATGTGCAGCTCCTATCGGGATTTGTCAGCACATTCGGGCGGCTTTGTTGGTCTTGTTTTACCATTGTCGAGATGTCTTGTAATCGGGATTCTGAGTCTGATCGGGCCGTCCTAGGAGAAGGAATATCCTTCGTTGACCGTGAGAGCTTGTGATGGGCTATGTTGGGACACCCCTGCAGGGATTTGAACTTTCAAAAGCCGTGCTGGAAAACCTGAAACTTAACTTAATTAAAATGGATCAGCCGCGTGTGTAGCCGTGATGGTCTCTTTTCGGCGGAGTCCGGGAAGTGAACATGGCCTCGTGTTATGCTTGAACATAAGTAGTTCTAGGATCACTTCTTGATCATGGATTCTCGACCGTGCTTTGGCCTTCTCTTCTCGCTTTCATTTGCGTAAGTTAGCCACCATCTATGCTAGTGCTTGCTGCAACTCCACCTCATACCTTTTACCTACCCATAAGCTTAAATAGTCTTGATCGTGAGGGTGTGAGATTGCTGAGTCCCCGTGACTCACAGATTACTTCCAAAACCAGATGCAGGTGCCGATGATACCATTCCAGGAGATGCGGCTGAGCCCAAGTGGGAGTTCGATGAGGACTCAGGATGTTACTACGTTTCCTTTCCAGACGATCAGTAGTGGAGCCCAGTTGGGGCGATCAGGGATCTTATGCATTTGGGGTTGTCTTTATTTTGGTTCCATAGTCGGACTTTGGTTGTATCTAGATGATGTAATGTTATATTTATGTATTGTGTGAAGTGGCGATGGTAAGCCAACTCTGTACCTCTTTCTTATTCAGTACATGAGATGTGTAAATATTACCCCTCTTGCGACATGCCTACAATGCGGTTATGCCTCTAAGTCGTGCTCCGACATGTGGGAGATATAGCCACATCGTGGGTGTTACAAGCATATTGTTTTCACACATGGAGACGAAAAAATTTGGAGACGAATGGGCTTCCTGTAGGTATGGGGAACGGTGTATAATAATTCATCTTGCATGCCGCGCTTGGTAAAGTCTCAAGTCATTAAAAACATACACGCCACACACATGTTCATATTTCAAGGTGCACTAAATTATTGCATGCGATGATTAAGGCTAGCCATAATGGTGGTATCTTAGCTAGTATCATGCACGCGGGAATAGCAAACATGTTGATGTGGCAAAGAATTAAAGAAGAGAGGGGGTTAGAGTAAAACTAGTGTTGATGCATGCATTCAATGCGATAATGCATTGGTAAACACATTTTTTTGTGAAGAACAACATCATTAGTTGAGTACTTTTGCATACTACAAAAACTATTCCACCGCCTCTATATTGGTAAGAGTAGGTGAAAATTTTGAATCGAGCCCTTTAAAGTAGAAGGGAGGTAGTAGTACTCTAATAGCTAACCTTGTAGTGATGACTAGATAGGACATGGCACACACCTAGACAAAGGAACTAGTCTGTATTGTGCTTTTAAGTTTTGTCAGAAGTCAATGTTCCTCTACTTTGACCAAACTTATAGAAAAATGTAACAATATTAACAATGTCAAATCAATATTTTTATACTCATTATGAAACGTAGTTCTTATACTCATTATAATCAGTATTGTAAATATTGATATTTTTAGTATAAATTTGGTTAAACACTTTGCAAACGGTTGATGGAAGTAAAAACGACCAGAGGGAGTATGATGCATGCGGACTAGGCAAAAAAATTGCTCATTTATAGCCGGTCAAAGTCTCAAAGGGCGTGATCGCCCGAGGGAGGCGAAGGTCATGGGAGGCGTGACGGTTGACAAAATTAAGTGAAGTTACATGCACACGCTAGCATGGTGTGCGAATAGGCAGAAGCTATACTGTCAGGCCTATGATATGGATCTGGTAGACATGACATCTAGTGGGTCCCGCATAGTACTCGAGAACTCTTTGGGGGCTTGCAAACGTTTATCCACCGGGCAAGCTAACAACCCCACGCCGTTTGCACGCCCTACTCGTCCCTGTCTTCTAATACTACTACCTTACAACAGTTCGCTCCCAGTCGTCCCGTCCTTTCACATTACACAAGTTTAACTTCTCCTAACCCTCCTCCAAAATCCATGGCCTCCCAAATCTTTATGGTCGCCGCTGAGTAACAGGTTAGAGCCATCACCGGCGATGAGTTCATTGTCATCTACAAACGTGGATCCACGACGGTGAAAGCATGCCTTGCTCGCTTCCTACGCACGTTCAATAGTTCAAAGGATTAGTGGGTCACTTGGCTAGATGTTGAGTACACCACAGTCCTGGAAAGAGAGAAATTCTAAAGGAGCCAGAGAAAAAGAAGCCCACTGTGATCTAGGTTTGCATACATAATGTGTGCTTGGTCTAGCACATATGCCATGCCGACGTTGAGTGCCCGGATTTTAATAACTTCCTCAAGGACGAAAGACTGAAATTCGTTACTGTAGACTTTAGGAACGATAGGGATGTCCTGGGTCGGATAGGCCTCGTTGTAGGCCAACCCTTCGATCTCCAGAAGGCAAGCCTGGTGGCCTCCTCTTAGCCTTTAATGCTGACCCTGGCAGCAGCCATGATTGATCATTTGTACGCTAAACTGAAGAAACCTCACCATAAGTTTCATCATGCATGGGAGTCAAAGACATTAGATGAAGATCACATCCTGTACATAGCAACAGATGCCTACCTTTGTTTAAATATCTACATGGGTTGGATGAAGAAGCAGAGCCTAGTGTCCGATTCAAGCAAAGAAGCGTCAGCGAAGAGGAAGAGGAAGAGGGATGAGGACAAAGTCGAGGACGTGGACTCAGACTCGGACTCTGAGTAAGGTGGCAGTGTCGTCTCTCATGCTCGTTCTACTACAGTGTCAAGCGGACTAGTTGCTTAGTTTTATTTCAGGGGTGTGTTGTGCTGAGCCCGTAGGAGAACTATGTTTATATTCTTTCGTGTTATTGGAACTTCATGTTCCTTCTTGTTATTTGAACTCTTTAGTACGTACAGTAGTACTAGTACTATGTCTTACTACTATTCTTCTTGCAGTTGGTACTACTACTCGTAAATTCGTGTTCCTACTGTACTTAATATGTTCGTACTAGTAGTATAATTTGGGTCAGTCGATTTGTGGAAGAACTTCGACGGAGCGAAGGAAGACGATGACAGAGAAGCTACCGTAGTATCTATATTAGGGTGGCATGGTGCCCATGATCTATCTCATGAGTGTTGGTTGTGGAATGCAGTTCACCGGAAAAAATGGATCATGCCCAGGGTTAAACGGATGGCGGGGGTTGGGGGAGTATGGCGGTGGCAGGCGGTTCACGGGAGGGCGGGGCGGCGGTGGCAGGCGGTTCACAGGAGGGCGGGGCGGCGGCGGCAGGCAGTTAGGCGTGTGGTAGGCTGAGAAGATGAACAGTGCATCAGTTTCGGAGGTTGAAGAAGCCCTTCTAGCCATCCATGTTGCATCCAATGGATCACAAGAGTCGACTGACCAAAATTGCTCCTTCAGATTGCAGGATCCACATGGCATTCAAGGTCTCAAAGGTAGATTCCGCATCCGCACCCGGTTTGCGGGGTCGGCGCAGGCGCGACCGGCTTCCGCCGCGACAGCCACCATGCGTGCCTCCTCCGCGCGGGGCGGAGACGACAATGCCACGCTAGTTCCTCCTTGCCGGCGTGCTGGAGCATGCGCTTGTCCTCCTCCTCGTACGCTGCGTGCATAGACACAGCTCCACCAGCTGCTCGCGTGCTTGGCAGTGTGGCGGCATCGCGAGGAGGGACTGAAGACGACATGAGTGGGTGAGCCTTCAGCTTCATGGCATAGGGATGGCGGCGACACGGCGGTGATGGGTGAGAAATTGTAGGTCGGAGCAGGCGGGCGCCGGCATGTGCAACGGCGACGGCATATTGATGAGTGCGTGTATGGGAGCTTAGTTTAGTTCTATATAGGGTAGGTCAAACTTAAAAGAAAACCGTACTAGTACACGTAAACATTAGACTGAGGCAACGCTTATATTATTTACCACAACCACGATACGGAATCTTGTGCAAGCGCGTGAACCATGGCCGTGCGGTTGATCGAACGGTGCATCACCGTGTGGCACTCGAAGGACATCCACCGAACCTTTTTGTGTGTGTGAAAACAATCCCCGAATATTACTCAACTTTTTTTCCTGGAAAAGTTCTTGATGCTACAGTATTTCCATATATTTGAATTTAGCTCCAGTTCGTGTTTATTTGGATTTGGATGTTTTAGGTGCGCCCTAGTTTTTTTAATACTGATTTTGTGTGTGTGACTGAGAGAGAACATGTGTATGTGTCCATATGTGTGTTGTGGCGGAAGGGCAATGTGGAGACGGTGTGCGTGTGATCGAGACATAGAGAGGTGCGAATGTGCAAATGATCATGCATGAGTGAGACATAGACAGATGCCGATACGTTGTGTATACATGAGAGAACGGTCTTCTATTTTGCTTGTGTGTGTGAGAGAGAGAGAGAGGGGAGCATCTGTAACACAAAAACTATCTCTCTCGATTTGTCCGTCCCTCGCACGATCGTATGTAACACATGCATCAACGGACACATTTTGACACCCTCACCCAGCCCCTTCCCACCTCAAGGCCCGCACATTGCTCTCTATCTCGCACGCACAATCTCTTTGTGAAAAACCCTATTTGGCATGTAGCTTTCCGTCACATACACACACATTTCTCTCCATAGGTTTGAGTTCTCTCAATATCTAACACACACACAAACATCGCACACACACCCCCTACCCCAAGCACACAATCCATCCCCATCCAAGGTTATATGGCGACCACTCTCGCTTGTGCTTCTCTGCACCCTAGCATGCACAACACCTCAATCTTCAAAGAGGGCATCGAGGAGATCGAAGACGGCGACCACACTACACTAGAGAATGCGGGGCCATTTGGAAGCAGGATGATGTGACGATGGCTGACTGACTCCTCCACCCCCCTCTCTCCCGCGCAAAATTACCAATCCCTCTCTCCCCCGCATAAAATGATCAATCCCTCAACCCACGAGATCCTTCCCCTCTCGTCCATGTTTTTCCAGCTCTCTCATCAAACATGTTGTCTCTTCTCCTTCCACGTGTACAGAATCCCGATGCACACACATCTCACGTATATTACATGTCTCCATCTTTCTCACAGACCTAACTTCTTCCTCTCTCTTTCTCTTTCTATATCTCCCTCTGTCTCGTTAGGTTTGTCTCCTACTCTCTCAGCCACATACATACAATCTTTCCCGCCCTATCTTCTCCATCTTCGCAAGCTCTCTCTACACGTTTCATTCCCACATTGGGATGTGTTCAAAATGTTGCTTTTATGATGGATGATGTAGAGTTATGGTTGGTTTTGTTGCATCCTACAAAGTAATAACTATGAAATGCATTTATATTCTCATTTGACTAGGATTGTGTGAGTTTGAGCATATTGTGAAGTACTATAGACCCCGTATACATCGTGGAATTCAACACATATTGCAACTATTGAATTGTATAGACCATTACATCTGAATTTAGTAGCCTAATATATTTATTTCACAATTACAACAAATGATTAATTCAGTACAAACTAAGAAAACAAATCTGTACTCCCTCCGTTTTTATTTTAGTCTCCGCATTAGCATTGGTCAAAGTACTAGTAAGGTACTAGTACTACTCGCTAGTTGCTTAGCCCAATCACCCAGCATGCCACACGGGGAGTTCAGTGTCACAAAATTTTGAGGTCGGCGGGAAAATCTGCCGTGACCCTGATTCGACCAATGCGAAGTTACCATTATAGCCTTCGGAACGGGCCTATGGATGATCCTTTGTAGGGGGCTGTTTTTGTAACTTCAGGTTCACCCTACCCAGCCAACTCAACCCGGCACCCAGAGTAGTACACCTGAATACTCCCATTTTCTATACCCACCGCAAAATAGACTTCTCCACGGCACCGCAACCTTCGTGCTCCTCTCCTTCTACATCGGCGCACTCGTCCACCGCAGCGCATCTGCCTCATCGACGACCTCGTACGCCGCGCTGGAGCCGGTCCACCATCGTCCTCGTACACGGATCCTCTTCCCCGTCACCGTCTTCCACGGTCTTAGGTCTGCTTCCCGGAAGCCGACGCCAAGTGCAGAAGCAACACTTTTGTGGAAAATGAACTGACTCCCGTTGCCGACCATGATGCATAGAGGCCGCCACGACCACCTCCTCGATTGGTAGTGTGTGTATTGAATCACTTAGCAGTACATGTGTAGTTCCAATTTTGTTCATACCTACCCTTCAAATTTCCTGGTTGCTATTGTTCCCGTAAAAGTAATTGGTTATAGCCTCCATTGTCCAACATAATATCAGCTTGTAATTGTGCGTCGCTCCTGTATCGCGCTGTGCTTGGGTAGGTTCTTCATCTGCAACCAGTAGTGTGGCAAATGACGAAAAGTTTTTTAGAACTAGCAAGATGCCCATGCGTTGCACACATCAAGATGCATTTGTATGAGTAGTTTATCTTGTGGGGGAAATGGATGAACGAGGGAAGGCCTTATTTGCAAATCTGGAGAGGGGTGTGGGTATCTTTCTCCAAATTTGCCATAGTTTCTTTACTATCCGTCGGATATAAATCGGACGGCCTATATTGCAGGATGGCAGGCGCACCGTCATCACCAACTCAGTTTTTTAAAAGAGTAGAGAGTAGAGAAGTAGAGATAAATATTAAATATAAAATAAATATAACAGTATAGAAGAGAGTAGACATAGCAGGGACGTTAGGAAAGGATCGCACACGCAGGGGAAAAATAGGCCGGGCGCACGCTAGTTTTGGCGCGCGGCATCTGGCGCGCTTTATAAAATCCAACGCCCTCCCACCTCTCTGTGCCTTGCCACCACTCTCTCCCCACTCTGTGCCTTACCACCGCTCTCTCCCCGCTCTTTCTCGCCTCGCCGCCGCAGCTCCACCGTGCTGCTGCGTCGCCGGGAAACTTGGAAATACCGCGGCGTCCGCGCGCGCCCTCCGGCGGCTTCTCCACCGAGATGTTGTTCCGCGGGATGCATCTCGGCCTCGGCAATTTTGACAATGCCAACGAGGCCGCCCGCGCCTACGACACGGCGGCGTGGCGCCTCCGGTGCCCTCATAGAACATTGAACTTCCCCAACGTGCCGACGCGGGAGCGGGCGCAGGAGCCCGCGCCTCTGCCGTGGCTTATCACCAATGAGGATCGTCGCGACAACCAGAGGTGGGAGCACTGTCTCAGCATCACCGAGATGGACGAGGAAGCCATGATGCTGTGGCGCCAACGCTTCCTGCAGGACATCATCAACGAGCGCGAGTTCTACGCGCAAAGGAGGGCCGAGAGGGAGAAGCGGAGGGCGGAGCGAGCCGCCTATCGTGAGGACAAGCATACGCCAAAAGTGGACCCTCAATTCAACATGAGGCTAGGAGCAGCGTCACCCTGGGAATCCAACGACGGTCGGTATCTTCATGCCTACATTGATACGTCAGAGTAGGACATCATCGAGGAGGAGTCGGATGACGAGGAGTAGTTGAACTATCTATTTTCTATCTATCTATGCTGAGAACTATCCTCTACTCTCTAGTCTCTACTCTCTATCTCTACTTCTCGATCTCAGCACTGTAAACGCTTTTTAAAGCGGCGCGCGTTGCACTTCTGTTGGAGATGCTCTACCATGCAGACGAGTGCTTTAATGTTGCCCACAAGATGCGTGAGTATTACTAGTAGTATATTTTTCTTGCCATGTTGAGATTTTAAAACCACGAGTGCGAACATGCAGCAGAGCAATGAAGGCCAAACACAGGATATTGGGGACATCTTCAAGGAGCACGGGAAGTTAAAGAGGAGCTGCACCGAACCTTTAAAACGAGCTTTGGTAAGTTACACCCTTTCAATTACTTTCGTTTAGCCTCATGTTCTTCGATGTGTATATGTTGTAGTTTCTGTTTCTCTTAGCCTCGTGTTCTTCGATGGGTAATAAGAAGAGCCTTAATCGTCCTAATGCTTCCATTTTTATCTTGATGTAAGAAGTGGGTGTTCTCACCTTGTAGTCTATTTTTATATTTTTTTCCTTTTCAATTCACTTCTGCGAGTCCTGTTTATTTGGCTTCTACAAAATGGATCTGGGTTGCTCTGAGTATTGATCTAAAAAAGAAGTAACTTCATGTCGGGATGCAGGTCCTATGAGGAGGGAAGTATGGTCAACCTCGAGATCATGTTTCCAAAATGAGGCTGGATTACACACAAGGTGCCAGTTCCCTAATGATGCTGGATTAGACACAAGGTGCAAATTCCCAGATGATGCTGGATTACGCACAAGCCGGGTGGAGTCGTCAGCTGTTCGTGTCCTCGTGGCTCTAGTAAAGGCTGAAAGAAAGCGTGCAGCAGCCCTTGGGAATGTAGCTGAGTTCCTAAAAAAGCGAAAAGAGCAATCAGATGCTCTCTTCACCCAAGCTAAAGAAGAGATGGAAGAACCAAGAAATAAGCTAACAGAGGCAGAGCAAGCTAGGCATCTCTTGCTATCTAAAACTGTTGTCAAAACAAAATTTCCTTCATAATTGCTAGGTTCAAATGTTTATCCAGTCAGCATGTCTGTTGTGATGTCCGTGCATCTACGAATGTGGCACAAAAAAATTCGGGTCATGTAAAAATAGCAATTACTTTCCAAACAATAACAAACGAAGCATTGGACATGGTATAGTTCACGCGCAAGCCCGACATTCCAAGTTCAACATTCACATCAAACTCATGTTCACAGATATTTGCACATTCATAGATAATTTCCACAACCATGATTCACTTCACAGCCAAAAAATGTGAGGGGAGTTATAAATAAAGAAAAACCTCCAGTTCCTGCTACCACTGCGAGCACAAGTTAAGACCATGCGTAATTAATTATATTTTGGTCATTTTTTGTGTTCTAAAATGTCGGCCGGCTTGTGGAAGGATGTGTTGCCGGCACACGCACGGATTCAATGGAGGAAGGTGGGGTAGTCTGAAGCCGGTTGCATGCGGCGAGGTGGTGTGTTCAGCCGGGCCTGCAGTGAGTGGGGCCCTCTTGGCCGGCACGCTGGTTCAATGCCTGCGCTATGAGAGGTCGCATCCTTGTCAGAGCAATCACTCCCTCTATTCCTTTTTTGTTTTGGTATAACAAAATTTCGTTTTCCATTCACATTTTACAAGTAAAATTCATGGTCAAACTTTGACCCAAACTACGATGGGGAATGGTAAATTGGAACGGAGGTAGTAGTTTTTTTAATCAAAGAATAGTTTCCCCCTTCTGATTTTCATTAGTAAAAACGAACATCTAAACCATAGTATTTTCCCAAGAACTACCAGGTTCAACATCTCGCAACATAAACCCATACAACCATACGCCAATGAGGTAGTAGTAATGAATTCCATTTTCGCTCCATACCAATCGGTCTAAAAACTACTCAGTACTTATAACGCGCAATAGAATATCGGAACTCTTACCCCGCTAAAATAGTGATATTTTAAACGTCGCTACTCGATCCATGGCAACTGGTGAGCCACCGCCTCCAGGTCTTTCACCTGTGGCCCCAACCATCAACTCCTACGGATCAAATCATCACACGAGATGACTATTCCTACAAAGGTGCGCTCCACCATGTAGCCGGTACCCGCACAAGCAGCAATCGTGCACCTAGGGTTTTAGGGTTTATCTGTTAGTGGTGCCTTTACGTAACTCTCTTGTGTGCAAGACAGCGAGAGACCGACTGCGTGCGTGCGCCTCTTCTCTTCGTATATGTACTCCACCGTTTGTCTAGTGTCCAAAAAATTATACAGTGGTAATAACTACTCCCTCCGTTCCATAATGTAGTGCCTATAGATTTTTTGAAAAGTAAAACCTCACAAACTTTGACCAAGTTTATGGAGAAAAGTATTTACATCTAGAGTGCGAAACATATATCACTAGATTCATCATATGATGTAGTTTCACATTATATATTTTTGCTATTGTAGATATAAATGTTTTTCTCTACAAACTTGGTCAAAGTTTGACTTCTTAAAAAATCTATAGGCACTACATTTTGGAACGATGTGTTGCCACATGATCAAAGTTGATTAATACATATTCACCAATTTTATAGAAAAAAGAATCTAGTTTCGAACTACGTATATCACTAAAAATATGTTATGTTTCTCTCAAAATATATTCCTTTGGCGGTTTTGATGAGATAAGGGAGGAATGTTGTTGGTTTCAAGATTCGAGAAGTGGTATATGTCTGATTTCTACTCTTACTAGCAAGATGCCTGTGCGTTGCATGGAACATCAAGATCTTGTGGGAGAAAAGGATGAACAAGGGAACGCCTTATCTGCAAATGTGGAGAGGAGTGCGGGTAAATTGACATAGTTTCCTTCCTATCCGTTAGATATAGATCGGACGGCCTATATTACAGGATGGCAGGCACACCATCATCACCGACTATGCTTTTTATAAGAGTAGAGATAAAAATAGAGTTGCTGATGCACTACACCATGCACCAGAATTCCCTACCGACGTTTGTTGGGAAAAAGTCGCTATTGCCAACTGATGATCTATTAGGAAAATTTCTAACGGACCGTGGGTCGGGAAACCTCTATGCAGTGACCCATTGTTGGTCGGGAATACTACAACATACGACGTCCAACAGTTGGTCGGGAATTCTTTTATGGCCCACGAACCATCGGTCGGGAAATAACCCCGACCAACAATCGGACATTAAATGGGCCTTGCGCGCGAACGGCCGAAAGTTTAGCGCCAATAACCGGCTCGGCCCGCGAAGATTTCCCCCCAAAATCAATAGCTTCTCATTTCGTTCCCCTCGCATGCGCAAAGGAGCCAAATCCCTAGCTCTTCGTTCCCCACGTGCGCCGCCCGGGGTCCGGTGGTCGTTCCCACGCCGTCCCACCGCCGCCACGCATCGCCCGGGGCTATCGCCGATCGATCCCGGCGCCATCCCACCACCAGCCCACCACCATCCACCCCGCCCTACCTCTGCAGCGCCGCCCCACGCCACCCTCCCTCTGCCGCGCCACTCCAGCGCCGCCCAACGCCGTCCGGCCTCTCCACTGCCGGCCCCACGTCCTCGTGCTACATCCAGCAAAGCTGCCGCCCCCTCCCTGGCTGGACCTCCCACATCTGCACCACGAAGGGACATGCGGCGGCGGCGGCGGCGAGTTGGATCTGGGCAGCGTGCTGCTGGGCAAGGTCATCGATACGGGCATATGACTGAGGTACAGCTCCTCCCTCTCATCCTTGCCTCCCTGGAGGCGTATTGCGACAGTGGGCTGGCGGGGAAAAGAGTGCTCTGGCAGTGGGTAACAGGGAGCTCCGGCGGTGGGTAACGACCGAACGAGTAGATGTTCCAGTGGACAAGGCACCTCATGCTTTTCTTCTTCTCTGGTTCTCCGGTTTGATGTGTACTGTTGCTAGCTAGTCTAATTGTGAGAAGTTGAGCTTTGTGAGAAGCTTTGTGGTTGCAATATGAACCAATTTTAGAAGTTGAGCTCTTGTGTGCAGATTTTGTTTGTTTCCATTGCAAATTTTGTGGTAGCAATATATATTAATCTTTTTTTTGTGCAACAAGTGCAGGAACTAATGGACTGAATGGAATTGACGTTAGCTTCAGAAGGAGGCATAATCTAGGAACTAATGGACTGAATGGAATCTTTTGTTTATACCTATGAAGATTTGTATGTACAGTACATATGCTTCTCTTAAACTAATGGATTAATTTAATCTATTTTTGCAAGGTATAATTTAATCTAATTTGTGGCACTGAAGTACATATGTTTTTCTCTAATGCATTTCTGAATATAATAGTCAGGCGCACTACAGTCTTTTCCATCCCAGAGAAAAGTAAGAAAGAAAACTAGTGGTCTTCTCTAGAAAAAAGCTGTACTTTTGAAAATATTTTGAGGTGTTTGTCCAAGTACATACCATGGTTTTACAAACTGTAGTATCCCCAATGTATCTATTGCTATCACCAGGAAGATAACATTCTGTTCTCGGAGTCCATGTATCTATTGCTGCCACCAGGAAGATAGCAACATCGCTTTCAGTACCATTCAATTTATGGCCACAACTGAAGACTAAACAAAGATAGTTGAAATACTGTACTTCTCACGTGGATAGAAAACACCAGTAAGGTGTATCTCTAATACTTAGCTATATGGTACCAGTTCTCTAGAAAAAGAAGTTACATGACCACATAACTCTTTCTTGTGTTCAAGAAATAAAAATTATGTAGTGTCAATTAGGTCTTTTATGTCTCATATTCTATCTATCTCGCAGATCTCTGATGGTGGAAAGACAACATTTGTTTATGTCATTGTCGATAAGAAAATGTGAGAATATATCTTTTCTTTCGTCATTATTGTCAAAAGGCAGCTAGTACTTAGCTTCTTGTAGTTATAACTAGATGAGTGTAGCAGTCAACACAGCTACAGCTACAACATTTGTTTATGTTCCTTGGTCTGCACCTCGACATAAATTATTTTCAGTTTCACGGCATAACATAAAACGTTCAGTGCACAACATTTTTTTTCACCCTGTGATATGAATCACGTGAAGATAATCATGAAATGGTTGAATCATCCAATTATTTCTCAAAACTTTGGGTCGCGTCTCCTTGTCGACTTTGGTTATTCTTAGTGTGACACTTCTGTATGGATCTCAAGTTTACAGGCCTGCAAATAAGAATTATTCACTTCAAAGTTAGTTGGCTGTATATTCAGTTTCTATGTTTCATACATGATGCTCTTTACTGTTAAGTTGAACAGATAGTACTGTAGTACTTAGTGTAAAGGAAATTTCATCAGCTTGCATGTATATTAATTGTATGATTTTTTGTCTTTCCAGGTTGCTGTCAGGTTGTGTAGGAAAGACAGACACTACACCACGCACTAGATTTTCCTACAGATGTGTGTTGGGAAAAGTCAGTTTCGCCGGCAATTTTATTTTCTTATATTGCTATATCATTTTGTGCTTCTAATGTTTTTCTGCACCATTCGAGCTAGTATGTTTTGCATCAAAAAATTAAATGTGCACCACACTTTTTCATCAAATATTCATCTATAGGCCGTATGACTTTTATTTTCCTAAACCTCCCTGGGCCATTCGTGAGAGGGAGACAATGTAAATATTCAATTTTGTGTAATGATTTTCGCAATAGATTTTCTTGTGGGTTTGGCAATTATGTAAAGATAATTGACTATAGCACAAACTGAAGAAGTTCTTGACCATGTTTGTGTAATTTGTACATAGTAAGGAAACTATGATGTAGGTTGTAGTTCATTTACATGGCATCGTAAGGATTAAAACATATATATTAATGCCTTAAATTTATGTTGCCTTTTTTTATTTAAAGCAAGGACTGCTTTCTCGTGACTGTTGTTTGAAAAGTTGTCTCTCAGGTGGAATTAGCTCATGGTGGGAGTGATTAATCTTACTCGCATGATCGCCCAAGCAGCGTTAGCAATGGACGCCATGGAGGTGTTTCTAGGTGCTCTGAATACCAAGGTTTGTACTTCTGTCTTGTTAATGAGTTCACTATAATCCAATTTACGGCGTGGAAGATGTATTGTTTCATATCGATCTCTGTGTATGTTCCTCTGATGTGTTATTGTAATCCAATTTTGTTTCAAGCACACCAACTGATTTTCCTGTTGTATTTCCATAGCTGCTAAATGTCTCCTGTTGCATTTTCAGCGATGTACTCATATAGCGTGTCTTTTACAAGAGGAAAAATGGCAGAGTATGAACACCAACTGAAAGTAGCAGAGTATGAACTAATGACAAGTCGAAAGTAAGCCATCCTACTGAGTTAAAATGTAGTATATTCATCCACACATTTTCATTTTTGGTGGAAAGTAAATATAGGTAGAACATTCAGCAGTACAAACACAACTAGCTGAAGTCAGTGATATAAGTTCTATTCTGTTCTGAAAATAGAACATCTAAAACACATGTGCTTTATGTGATGGCTTAGTTCCTCCCTGCTTTTCCTTTTTAAATTCATCGTAATTTACTAAACCTTCTAGTTCTGTTATCTGGGCTAGACCTCCACATATCTTTTATGTGATGGTTTAGTTCCTCTAGAGATTACCTTGAAATTTGGAATTTCAAAGTCTTCCTGTGATTACTAATTACCAAGATATCATGTGGTATTATGTGCTATTTATAATGGGGCACCGTATTATTAACTAACTTTTATTGTCTATACACTGAATGCAAACAAGGTATTTTGTGTTTTTATTCTCTGTTTTGCACAAGTGGCGTGCAACTGTTTCCATGATTTTTATTATCTGGAAGCAATAGCAAGGATTTATCATACATGAGGGTACTTAAAGGCCAGCTAGGAAATAAAATAGCTTTGAATACCAAACTCGAGAACCTACTTTTGTAAGTAGACTTTTAGTGCTGCCATTATCGTGAACTATATGCAGCATGGAGCACTCTAATTATTCTTCTGCTAGATCCACTATGAACTAGTAGAAACCTGTACTAAAAGTCTGCACTATCAATTTCAATTATCATGGAAACAGTCACAGTTAAATCCACTATCAATTTCAATTATCTAATTGTACTATCAATTTCAATTATCATGGTATATTAAAGTCAAAGCTAAATCAACTATGAACTACTAGAAATCTTAACATCTACTGAAAGAGTCACAGTTATATATATATATATATAGTGTTTAGTTGTATGTTTTTTTGGAACAAGTGTTGGAATATGGGGTAATGGTACCTATGTACAGTAACTTAAGTATGTCCCAGGTACACTATATGCCCAGCAATCGTAAAAAGTAAGTGATGCATTTCCTTTCGAATGGATAGAAAAAAAGTGGGTGAAGGGCTTCTATGCCACATCCATGGCTACTGCTGGAAGTTAATTGCTGGTCTTGATGTCCTGAAATGCTACTTTTATACATTAGGCATGAATATTCCTCATTTTGTGCTGTTGTGTGTGCACAGTGCACATGTGAATTCTGCCAGCATTCAATTTCTTAAATTAATTGAACATTCTAATAAGTGAGACTTATTTAAATTCTGTAGGGCGCAAACATAAGGATTGGAATCACAATGAACCATGAAGCGAGTGATCCGCATCAACTGGATGTTCTACTTTTCATTTTGTACAACTGATGTCTCATACTACTTTCATCTTTTTGCTTCTGTAAATCTGGTGTATGGTGTCCTGTGCGAACAGACTGAAGTGTATGTCTGTGACAATTAGTTAATGGAATAAAAATGTTTGGTGCACCTGATGAATGTTGTCTTGGTGATTATGCTTTAGAACACGTGAACTATATGTACGCAACAATTTGTACCACACGTTAACTACGGTTGTGGTTTGCTAAGCAAAATGTTGATCAACTGTTGGTTGTCAAAAGTAAACATTGTCTGATTGTTGGTCGGCAAAGCAAACCCCGTCTAACAGTCGGTCGGGAAAGGCTAACACCAAGCCCAACAAAATGTTGGTCGGGAAAGAATTACCATCAGATTATCGGTCGAGAAAGGCTCATGAATGCCCCAACAGACTGTTGGTCGGGAAAGGCCCATGGCAGGCCCAACAAACTGTTGGTCGGGAAAAGTACCCCTTAGCCGTCACGCAATCGGTCGGGAAAGATATGTCTGTCGGGAAATGGCTTTCCCGTCTGGACTTTCCCCAACAGACGTGATCGGTCGGCAATAGTTTTTCCCGACCGACTGTTTGTTGGTGGAAGCTGTATTTCCAACCAACCTGGCTGTCAGGAATGTAGTGTTGTGGTGTAGTGGTTGTTGCAAAAAGCCCATGTGTGTGAGAGAGAGAGGGAGAGAGAGGAGGAGGGAGTGCATGTGTGACAAAGACACAAAGAGTGTGTGTGCGAGAGGTATCAGCTTAAAATGAGGCGATAGTGTGTGTGTGCGCATGATCGAGAGGGCGTGTCTCAAGAAGGGAATAAAAATCTACATAGATACAAGGAGCGCGAGAGAGACATCTATTCGATAGTGGAAGCACGAGTGTGCGGGTGTATAAACCTATCTAGAGGCTAGTCGATAAATGTTTGTGAGAGAAATACGAGTCCGGGGTGCGAAAGCGAGAGTTTTGTGTGTGTGTGTGTGAGAGAGAGAGAGACGGTTGTCGAGAAGGGGAGTGGAAGCAGGAGTTGTGTGTGAGAGAGAGAGAGGGGGGGAGTTTGTCTTATCGGTAAACAAATGAATAATGTCAGTTTTATAACTGGGATGGAGACGGAAAGGAGACCGCAACAAATGTTGTGTCTGGAAGAGAGAGTAATTTTAGTGGTATGAGTCATATCTATAGACATATAGGGTGTGTGAGAGAACCCCATAAAGAGAAAGACAAAGTGAAACACGAGTGAGACTGTGTGTGTGGCGGTGAAAAAGAAAGCTTAGGTACCTAGTGATATTAGATAACGGTAGAGACGTGAGAGATAATGAAAACCGTGTAATGTATAATGATAGGGAGAGTGCGACACTTCTCAAGGGAGACGCCGAGAGACCATGTTTGGAAGTTAGGAGAAACATGAAGTGATCGTGCAAGTGAGCTGGAGAAAAGGGAGTGATAGCTACATGAAGGAGCATGTATGCGAGAGAGATGGGTGTGAAAGGAGTCAACATAAAAGGGATTCAAATATTTGAACTCGAGATGATGATACATGTAATTCATACTAGAACCAAAATTTATCTATCAAACATGCATACTCATATGAATTCACGTGCATCTATGTTATTTAATGTGTAGATATTACTGATCCATATATTTTAGTAGAACATAATTTGGTTTAAATGTTTTGAATTCAACCTTATGATTTTGAGATCATTGTATTTGTAAATAATATTATACATATAAAGGAGCAGAATTCTTTGTTGTGCTTTTGAAAGTATATATATATAATGATCTATATAGAATTTTATTCCAATCGAAAATGGATCCTGCCCGAACAAAAATAGAATACAAACTGGATTCAAAATGAGTTGGCACGGTAAACGTGCAATCTTGTGCTGCAAAAATTTGAATGAAGGGGGGAAAGTCGCAGTAACCGCCCGGAACCAAAATCCGTGAGATGGAAATTACTGCCTATCCCTGCCACGCAAAGCCTATCGGCTCGATTTCTATAGGTTTTGATAGGGGTAGGTTTGTAATTTCACACAAACGTGACATAACCGCCTCTCACCCGGATTCATACATGGTGGGCACCAAAAACAAACTCTCGTCGGCAAATATTCGGTGTATGCGAGATTACCGTCCTATCCCCAACCGACTAATATTGCTATGATGTAGGAAATTTTAAACGGGGGCTAAGTTTGTAAATTTCCTCGCATTTCAGACAAGCGCGCCCTGAAGACATGGTTCCCCCTTCCTCTCTCCCTCCAATTCCCCATTCGTACTCCGTGGGCGCCAATACACCCTTCCCACCCCAGCCTCCTCCGTCCACCACCCCATCCACCGCCGTCCTCCTCCACCATGCTGGAGCTGATACCCAGACACCGTCGGCCATTACAAGAGATTAACCTCTCTCATCCACGGCTTTGGACTAGGATCCTTGCATCCCGTTCTCTCGCTTCATCCCCGTCGTCGTCCACCTTGCCGGCGCCGCTCCCACGACCGTCTCGTCCACCGCCGCCACCGTCTACCCTCCTAGATCTGCTTCCACACCGCCGACAGCCATCGCTACTGCAGCACCGTCAAATTCTTAGTAGATGCATACACGGCGCCGCACCAGAGGCGATACTCTTTCGTATCTGGTCAACTTATTTATCACAGCAAGAAAATAGATCGCCACTACTTTACTCTGACTTCTTATCCATCACTTACTTGTTAGTTGATAGCAAACATTGGATGCAAAGTTGCCTTTGTCCAGTTTGCACCTTCAGATCCGCCATGGCACGCTCAACACTATACTCGCAATGCTTATGGTTTACCCCTTTTATATTCCACACTAGTTAAATGACAGTAGACTAAATTTCAAAATTGGTTCAGTCGATTTTTGAGAGCTCGCCGGTGCGAAGGAAGGAGCTCGGGTGGGGATGGTGGTTGTGGGGCAGTGGTGGGGCCTCGCTGAATGAAGAAAACTCGACCCGGGGGGGGACGGGGCTGGGGGGTGGTGGTGGCGGAGGAACACAGGCAATGGGGGCCGGTGGTTCGGCCGGCAGCCCGTGCGGTGTTCTGTATGGGAAGAATCAGAGACGAGGAAGAAGAAGGGTTAGGAGACATAGGATCTTCATCCAACAGCCTGAAATGGTCGAATGACCCAAATGACAAAAGTCACACGACTTGCATGCAGACATGCCTTTATATTCAGTACCATCATCGTACCTGCTTAGCACTGCTCCTGAATCCATCAAGCTAAACAACATGCCACTCATAATTCCAAACTTGTTGCTCAAATACGAATCTGATACGATGCTGATATTACTAAAACAGATAACGTTTAATTGGTCAGCTAATGTTCCTACTTTACTTTCGAAAAGCACGTGCACCACATATAGAGAGACAGCAGGGAGTTGCATTCTTAATGCACTTTGGTTCATCATGTGTGGGCACTGCGCAACGAACATTTTATTATCCAAAATCTTCTTTCTCTTCTTTAGCATGTTCCTCTTCCATTCTTCTTTAATAATTACTATCTCCGTTCCTAAATACAAGTCTTTGTATAGATTCCACCATGGACTACATATGGAGCAAAATGAGTGAATCTACACTCTAAAATGTATCTGTATACATCTATATGTGATCCTTAGTGGAAATCTCTACAAAGACTTATATTTTGGAACGGAGGTAGTATGATAGTAGTACAGTATGTTCCTTGTAGTGAAGACGAGCAGGGACATTTGTAGTGTAGAGGTCTATACGGTCAGTTGTGATGGACACTTTGAATTCTTCGAGCCTCTTTGATTCGTAGGATTTTGTAAACAAAGGAATAGGAATTGTAGTGGTCTGCCCACTTGAATCCTATAAGATTAGCAAGGAAATGCAGGGAGGTGTGTAGCCTTCTAGAGTTACACGGATATTAACAGTACCGCACCTTCAGTTGAAGAGAGCTCGTATACGAAGCCTTTCTAGCCGTTTCGGCAATACTAGCACATATTTTCTAGCAAGTTCCACTTTGCTGATTTTACTTGTGATGCTTACAGTTTTCCTGTTATATCTACACTATGATCTGTGTAGCTGCTTTGTGTCACACTAGCAGCAGTCCACTCTTGAAGCTAAACAACACACCAATCATATGTTCAAAGCTTACTTCTTCAAATACGAATTGTGATATAATACTAATATTAGTTAACAGACACACATTTAATTGGTTAGGTAATGTTTCCACTTGATTTTCCAAATGCATCTGGCCACATATCGAGAGACAACATGGGATTGCATTTCTTTGCGCGCAGTGATTCATCATGAGTGGGCAACCAACACTGTATGCAATGAAGCGGAACCTCGAGAATATGCTTCCTCTTCTATTATTTAACATGTTACTCTTCTGTTATTCTTTATTTAGTACGTACAGTATGTTCCTTGTTAGGAAGGGGAGCAGGGACATCTGCAGTCAACAGCTGATAGAGCTCACCTGTAGGTGATCGATAGGCTTTCAATTAGTAGCGGCAATACAACACCGTAATTTCCAGCCAGTTCCACTTTCCCGATTTGGATATCCTGGTTATGGTGTACCCCTTTTATGTAACCTATGATCTGCCTAGTTGTTGTGTGCTCTTGTTATCATGGTTTGGCAATAAACTCTCTATACAGTATATTATGAACCTCATCTGCCAACTATCCTTACTTCTGGAGCCTATTTTTTGTGTACTTGTGCTAGATTATATTAATGCGCGCACCATATTACAGCACACATGGGCTCTTTCATCAGAATCCAGTGATAGCACACAAGGGTTTACAGGGGCGCCCCTATATTAGAATATCCTCTGCATTACAAAGATAATCTCGCTACTATTTATGTTTTCATGCTTCTCAGATAGTATACATAATAACAGTGAATATCAGAATCCGCGCATCAGAAGAATATTGTGGAACACTACAATGACTTACAAAATTGGCACCAAGGCATTGAGTGCCATTCTGGATGCAATGAAACTCATACGCTCCCCACCTGTAGATTCTTGTTCAGAATATGATCCTAATGACTATTCTGACCTCGAGGAGTCAAAGGCAGATGGCCTGTCCTGTTCACCCATCAAGGTGCCTGTTCTAATTTGGCAAGGTTTTATTGATTGCGCGTATCTTGCATAAGTTGTCTTTCATTTCTTCTACTTTGTAGCGCCGCCATTTGCTTAGTTTACTCATCATATATGTCAAGATGCCATGCCCATCCATTATCAATACATATTCCATCTGTCATCATACCATGTTTTTCCACTCAAATTTTGTTCTTGAGCATCAGACAACAGAAAGGAAGAGGGTGATTGCCGAAATTGAAGGAGCACCAGCAAAGTCCTTGAAAAACATGGTGGTGTCGGAGAAATCAGACATCACCCCACTTATATTGGCTCTACAACCAGTGACACAAAATGTAAGACTGACTCCAGTAGACTGTACCCATACTTCATTGGCCTCACCACTAGCCCCACCAGATAGGACCTGCACTCCATCAAAAGGTATGCCAATTTCAGTTGCCATAGCACTAGCCGTACCATAGAAAAATCCCACTCCAGCCAAAAGTACAGCATGTCCACCGGCCGAAGACCTTTCCCAATTGCAGAGACGACCAATTCCTACAGATTGGAACCCCATTCCAGTTATTCCCATTTTAAAAGACAATGCTTTCAATGTTGTTAGGGACTACGTGCATATATTCCCATCATGGGAAGATTATAGTGAAGACAAACACCATTTTCACATCTTCCTGTCTCACTTACGTATACGTGCTGTTATTCATGGTGATTATTTTCCTGTTTTCTACTGAGTGAACACATCAATGATTTACATTACATTGTTGTAAGTAGGTGAGGGTCAATTTGGATAATCATGACGAGCAAAGCTTGCTTGCGCTTTTCAAGGAAGCATTGCACCAGTATCGATGTTACCTGAGGAAACCACACTTTGATGGCAAGTCTATAAGCGGATTTTGTGTGAAATCTCCTGTGCTAAATTTAGAAGACATTGAATGGAAAAACCTTGTTATGCACTGGTCTCATTCCCAGGATGAGGTACTGTCTATGATATCAAATGAAAATTTGAACTTCTACTTTTCTCCATGTGCCTTACGAATCTTTTTTGGAGGAAATCTACTCGAAGAAGAATTCTGGTTTGAAAAGGACGACAGGATATCGCAAATATGATGCCCACTACTTTGCTCTTGTTAGTACCCGTTGTCCTATATCACTATACTTGCATACATACCTGGTTCATTATGTGACAACTTGCTTATTAATTGTTCGCTCAAAATTATCTGATATGTATGAATGGTTACATTAGTGTAGAATATAACCAATGCCAATGAATTTTTTTAGCTTTGCATTGTTCTTGTAAGTACCTGCTGTCCTTTATCAGTGTACTTATATTGACATCTAGTTGTACATGTACCATCACTCTACAGCTTATTTTCCTTTGCCCTCCATTTTCTACACATCAGATCTATATTTACTCTTACAATAAGTTTGGATAACACCGATGGTACTGAAGAATTTTAGCTCTGCATTGCTCTTGGCTGTACCTTTTGCCTGTATCACTGTACTTACATTTATAGCTACTTGGTTATGTAGCATCACTCTTCATTTATCTTAAATATTCTCCATTTTTCTTATATTATCACATCTATATTTACTCTTAACAAAATGCAGAATAAAGACAATGCTTATGAAGAAGATTCTGTGCTGAACTTGTTGAATTGCGCCCCCCCCATCAGCAAGGACATGGGCTTTATAGAGCCTGTCTTCACCAATAATATAAGTTTGTCCTTCTCAAGCCTTCAAACTTTGTTGTGTATATTTGGTTAGGCATGACTGCAACAACTGTTTATTTTTGGTGTTTGCATCAAATTGCATGT
This sequence comes from Triticum urartu, assembly GCF_003073215.2. NCBI lineage: Eukaryota > Viridiplantae > Streptophyta > Magnoliopsida > Poales > Poaceae > Triticum > Triticum urartu. The sequence goes on along the minus strand of NC_053026.1, from coordinate 147,578,873 downwards.
TTAAAGTTTATTATGTAGTTCATAAACAAAAGTTTGTCCTTCTCAATTTAAGTTTTCAGTTGTACAACCAAGTTCCTTCTTCATACCATGTAAATTAAACTATATAGAGAAAGTGATCTTCTTTTGCACTGCATGTATGCTTCTGTTCTTGATCCGTAATCCAGTGGTGTTGTGAACCTACCCACTATAGCACAATGTCATATTTTGCAATGTCTTAACTATGAACAATGTCATATCATTCTACTATTATTTAAACTGTATCTTTATTTGTAATCTGAAATGGGATAAATTGACAGCACACTAACCATTGATACTTATGAGTTCTTGATTTGTAATCTAGTGGTGTTGTGAAGCTGCCAACTCCTTCACAGTGTCATTTCCTGCCATGTCTTGACCTGAACAATACCATATTGTGTTAATTGTTATTTTAAACTATGTCACTTTATTTGTTAGTAAGAAATGTGATGAATTGTCAGCACTCATACTTATATGTGCAAAACCTGTTATATGTTTGCTTGTTTATCTTTTAGAATGGGGAGAATATAAGTGACAAACAAGCATAGTCTCATTAGCTTGCTCAGCTGATTCCATTGCAGCTCCCGAGCAGGGCTAACCTTTCTTCAACTCTATTGAAGTGCTGACAGTTTTTATATTATTTTGTCGGCATGTTTATTTGCACTGGTGACGATCTTTGATGCCCAGCGTATGTAATATGTTGTCTACTTGTTCTTTATTATCATAGTGGTGAACTTTGATGCCGAGTGGATGTAATATGCCATAATTTCTTTATTGTATAGTCTAGGTTTTTTCTTATTCACGGTGCTGTAGTTATTTTACTGTATATATATCCTGTCATCGTATTAACCGGCCAAACCCTAAAATTATGGTACATAATCGGGCCGTCTTGCAAATCACTATGTATGATCCGCATCATGAGCCCAGTCATCTTGGTCCGTTAACAGGCCTAAATGTAAACTGGCCCACAAGTAGATTCAGGACTTTAATAGGCCGAGTAAACCATCGGCCCTATTTTCACAAGAAAACTGTGCCGAACAGCTCACGGGCCGGCAGCAGGCCGAAATAGACCCTGGCCGATGATTGTGCCAATCACATCACGGGCTGTTAACAGGCAAAAATTGTCTCAGTCCTTGTTTGGCCCAATCAGATTATCGGCTGTGAGTAGGCCGAATGCAAACTGGGCCGTAGTTAGGCCCAACTATATGACGGGCTTTTAACAAGCAGAAATAAATATAGGGCAAAATGTTAAACGGGCCTTTAACAGGCCGAAACTAATATCAGGCCGAATTACTAAATGGGCCTTTAGCAATTGGTCCCAAAAGTATAGCGTCCAATCGACGGGCCGAATCTGATATGGGCCAATAATTTGGCCCAAAGCCTCTTGAAGGGCCGGATCTTATCTGGGCCGTAATTTGGCCCAGAACGTGGAAGGCTTTTAACGGGCCGGATCTCATATGGGCCTTTATTAGGCCCGGAACATGGCAGGCTGTTAATGGAACGGATCAAATATGGGCCGACATTTGGCCCAAAACATGGCAGCATGTGAATGGGCCGACCCACTAGTGTCCTCAAAATCTTGTGGGCCTTTAGTTGGGCCAGGCCATTATGGTGGGCAAAATCTTGTGGGCCTTTAGTTGGGCCGGCCCATTATGGTACGCAAAATCTTGTGGGCCTTTAGCCGGGCCGGCCCATTATGATCCGCAAAATCGTGGGGGCCTTTAGTTGGTCCGGCCCATTATGGTCCGCAAAATCTTGTGGGCCATTAGTTAGGCTGGCCAATTTAACCTATATGGGCCTCTGTTGGGCCCTGCCACGTGTCGACGTATCATAGGCATGTATCCTCCAATGGACGGGCGACATCTGGCCCACCGAGGAGCAGACACGTGTTTCCTCCGGCCAATGAGAATTTTACACATGGAAAATCACCATTGGTCCGGGCTGTTAACACGTTATCGGATTCAAAACCGGACCCGATAGCTTAATGGCGAGCCGTTATAGTGGATGCCACGTGTCGGTCACCCTTGACTAAAGCACTTCTATGAAGCGCGATTTATCGTCATGGAAGAGGACACTTCCATGATGATAATTTTGGTAATGTCATGGAACACTTCTACGACAGCACAAGTATGACTATCTTGATTCTGTCATAAAATCGTCATGGATGTACATACATGACAGAAAACGTGACCTACTATGACAAACAAGTAACATCGCGGGAGTGTATTTTTTTTGTAGTGCATGAAATAGTTGACATGTATATTGTTTAACTAAAACGGATAGCATGACATAATTTCACATATATGATGTCTATCTAAACTGGATAGCATAGCATAACATAATTCAAAGATATGATGACTAACTAAACAGGTTCGCATGACATAATTCACATACATGTTATGTAAGTAATCAGGACCGCATGATTTAATTCATATATATGATGTCTGAACTAAGAACATGGTGTTGAATATTGTGTACATGATGTCTAAACTATGCAATGCAAGACACCATATGCATGATATGAGCAGTATAACCGTGCCAAGTTAGAGCATACACCTCGGTGGGGGAATAGGACTAGTCATCTGTCCCTGAATCCATCTCTAAGGAGCTATCGGGACCTAGCAAGAGATCTGCCTTGAGAGATAGTACTGTATGCTCTGAAGACCTTGTTTTCACTCCAAATTTTTCCATTACCCACTCAAATGGCTGCTTCATAGGAAGAGTAGTTTAATGTACCAACATTCTCGACAAATGGAAATGTAATGAAAAAAGGATGGGCAACATATCATTCAAATATATGATGCCTGGTTAAACAAGATGGCATTGCACATTTCACATATATTATGGCTGGCTAGAAGACATGAGACTCATTACTTCCCATATATGATATTGAAACTAAACAGGTGGCATTACAGAACATGTCTAAACTAAGCCGATGACATATATGATGTCGAAAGTAGGCACTTCAAGGCAATATATGCATGATATGACTAACATCATCATGCCAAGTTAGAGCAGACACCTTGGGGGGTAAATAGGAGTGGTCAGCTGCGTCTGAATCCACCTCAGAACAGATATCTTCCTTTGGATTACAATCTGGAGAGGGCGGGGGGAGGGTTTGCCATTGAACTCACCATGGAGCGATGTCTGCATGACATTGTAATGAAGAAAAGGATGGGCAAGATATCATTCAAATATATGATGCCTGGTTAAATAGGATGGCATTGCACATTTCACATATATTATGGCTAGCTAAAAGACATGAGACTCATTAATTCCCATATATGATATTGAAACTAAATAGGTGGCATTACAGAACATGTCTAAACTAAGCATATGACATATATGATGTCGAAAGTAGGCACTTCAAGGCAACAGATACATGATATGACTAATATCATCATGCCAAGTTAGAGCAGACACCTTGGGGTAAACAGGAGTGGTCAGTTGTGTCCGAATCCGCCTCAGAACAGATATCTTCCTCTGGATTACAATCTGGAGAGGGCGATGCCTGCATGACATTGTATTGTCGCGCAACACTCTTCTCTTTTTTCTACATGTTCAGCATGACTGTGTACAATATCTGACATGCATAAAAAAATATAGTGAGATTATGTAAGGAGAGCATGCAGAAATCTAGAGTGATGGTAACAACTAGTGGATGGATCCAAAAATAATGAGCAGGCAGATGATTGCTTAAATTTAATAAAAAATAGACGATGAATGCTTTACTATTTGTTTCACACCCAAGATGAACAACATAGGCATACCCTAAGTGAACCAGATATTAGACAGAGATACTATTGATTGGTGCCTCGATATGTGCCCCACAACTAATTTAGAACTCAACTTTGAACATTAATTTGGACCTGACTTGGTGTCTATGAGGTGAACAGGACGATAAAGTAGCAGGTAATATTAAGCAATGCATAACATAAGTAGAAAAAAAGAGTGTGACCTCTCTTGTGGACTCATGTACTCCTCAGGTTCATCTGCTGAGTCGATGATGGTGATGCCGTTGCAGTGGGTGCCGACGGCAGGGAAGGAGATCTGAGGCAGCGAAAGACGGTCAGGAGTCGTGATGTCTGGTTTGGTGGATCCTTCTGTCGATGGAGCAGCTCAGGTGAGGTGGATGATGTCGCGGTAGGAGCAGGACAAACCACACAAAGTTTTCTTCGACACCTACCTGTAACTGAAGCAATTCTGTAAGGGCTCATTTGGCTTTCATGATACTAAAAACGCAGGGATAGGAAAAACACCGGAATAGGATGGGAATGCACACGGGGAACAAAGCATTTGTGAACACAGGACTTCTGCCAACTTGGGTGTTTGGTTCATAGGAATTGGAAGAGCAGAGGAATGCAAAGAAACATGGCCAAAATAAAGTGAAACCATATGAAAGCATGTAGAGTTATAATGTTATTCTGCCACTAATGCACTTGGTCTTGTTTTCATGCATAGGATTTTGAAAAGTAGTTCAAGGTGGATGTTTTGCTCCATTCCTTTCAAAAAAATCCATGAATAATTGAATAGTAGAGTGCCATAGGAAAATTTCCTATTGCTATGTTTTTCCGTTGAACCAAAACAGCCCTAATGGATCGACATGAATGTAGAGTAATAAGTCATGCGACAAGTGTACAACCACTTTGCCGTAGCCATGTCCACCTCAGCATCATTGGGTTGGTCGCTGAAGAAGTTGAGGCAGAGGTGGCTGTCGAAGGTGTGGAGGAAGATCTAAGGAATCTGTAGACGGCGTCCAGGGCACTTCTCTGTTGTGATGGATAGTTCCCGCATCGGAGTAGCTCCGGCAAACCGTAAGATGTCGAGGCTGAAGCATCACAAGACATACATTGTTAATATCAAGTGGAATTTTAATAGCATCTCCAATAGATGATGTAAAATACATTACCAAAAATTGATAGATGTAAAATTTACATCACCAAAAACCAGCGGACTACATCAGATGAGGTAAAAATTGTTGACTCTGAACTTAACTGTGGAATCTGAATGTTACTGTTGAAACTGAATGCAATGGTAGCAGAGAGGCACTTCACATGTAGCTTAAGGAGGGCATGCGATTCATCTTCAACCTACACCCCCATGAGCCGCCAGCCACCACCGGCCGAACCACCGGCCAGCGCCGCCCGCGGGCGGCGGTGCTTCCGCGCCACCTCGCCGCCCCGAAACCACTCCCCACCGCCGGTCTGCCGCCGCTCAGCCAGCCCCCTAGCCCCCCCCCCCCCGCGCTGAGCTTTTTCTTTGGTGATTCCCACGCCACCTCCCCACCATCGTGCCCCCCACCGCCAGTGACCCCCGCCCCCACCCTGAACACTAAGATAGATAGTGGGGTACCACTTCGGTGAACCCCCCTCCCAGCTGTGGGTGGTTCTTCCTTAAGTCCGGCGAGCCCCCGTACCGCCTGAAAATCGACTGACCCAAAGTCAACCCAGTTGACTAAAGTGTAGCTAAATCAGAGCAGAGCAGTAGCACGAGCGAGGGGGATAGAGCAGCAGCACCGCGAGCGAGTGAGCGAGAGCCAGAGCTGCTGCAGCAGCAGCGCAAGCGAGCGAGCGCCGGAGCAGCAGCAGAAGATCTGGCTAGTATGGATGCCGCCGCCGAAGGGGCCTCGCACTAGGGGAGAGCCGTCGTGGACATGTCGCCCGCGGCGCCGTCTTTGAGGTAGGTGCTCCATGGTGGTGCGGGATGGAGCACCGTGAGCGCTGAGAGGTCGAGTTAAGGAGAAGGTGCGATGCGATGAGTGTACAACCTCTTTGGTGGTGCCGAGTAGGCCTCGACTTCGTCCAATAAGTCGGTGAGGATGATGTGGTTCCAGTGGAGCTGGTTAACGCGGCGCTGTGGGGATGGAGCCGCCGTGATAGATGAGGAGATTGTCGGAGCAGCTCCTTGGAGGTGGAGGACGGGGCGGCTGAACCAGCGGGACAACGAGATGGAGGACGGATCCTGGTCCTGGGAGGTGGATGAGGGACGTCAAGCTGTTGTGGTGGACAACGTCGTCGGGGAAGAGGCTCCGGCTGGGCAGCGGTGAGGTGGTGTATGGAGGAGCGTGGGGTTTCACGGCTGGAGCGGAGAGGTTATGGCGGCCTGGGATTTTGAATGGAGAGAAGCAGGTGATGGGAGGGGGAACCATGACTTAGGGACGCACTTGTCCAAAATGTAGGGTGTGTTACAAAAGTACCCCCACCGATTTGATCTAGCAGCCCTTTTCTGCTTAGGGTTAGAAGGGGGATTTCACATGTCGAGATTTGTCAGTTGGAGGGAGTGTTTGCGTGCATTGTAATTTCGGGATAGCAAGGCACGGGTTGTGAAGGCCCGAGTTTAGGGAGCACGATATCTGAATTTTCGAGATATAACATGGCGGTTGAATTTTAGGGACAAGCCTAACGTGTAATATTGTACTTGTACGTACCAAATCAATTCACACTTCCCTAAACTAAAAAATGAAAAATATAAAACTATTCACACCACACAAAGAGAGAGTCTTGTCCTATTTTACTATACAAATGCTATTTAAAGCTATGAATCCATGTTATGTCCAATTAAAAAATTTCGCTGGCTGTATAATGCATGTAGCCTACTCATACCAAAATTTTAGTGCATTCCAAATGTCTATACTGCCACTGAAATTTGAACTAAATTTGAATTCGTTTCTCTATTTGAATAAGAATCTACAATCATGGTTGTTGCCAACTTCAACCATCATTCGTTTATTACCTCAACCACACAACACGTGATTACTATAGAGATAGATATGAACTATATGTACTATATGAACTCGAATTCAATTCTTTGAATACACTTGATGTTGATTCGAAATAATAGTACATTTGATGTACTAACTAGATATTCATAATCTAAGTATAGTGCCCCGCCCCCTACATTATGACAAGTATTTAGCCCTGGGCTGCAAAAGCCACACATTATCCAAAATTATCATCAATGTTCTATATATTATATGTAGTAGTAGCAAGATGCCCATGCATTCCATGGAACATCAAGTTGATTGAGGGGAGGCCTTATTTGCAAATGTGGAGACGGGTGTGGGTATCTTTTTTCAAAATTGCCATAGTTTCCTTCCTATCCGTCAGATATAAATCGGACGACCTATATTGCAGGATGGCAGGCACACCATCATCAACAACCCTGTTTTTTATAAGAGTAGAGATAAAACATATTATATGTAGAATAACATGTTCATAAACACACCACGTGTATCACCATTATATATATTCATGCATGCATCGGTTTAAAACACTATGATAAATTCTTCAAATATCCGGATTCAGTTTTCATAATGAATTATGATCTCTATTCATCTTTTATACCCACACAATCCTCTTATCTTTGTAGCTAGCACTAACTTTCTCTCTGTCGGATTCGGGGTTCCGCAGACCCTTGAGAGGTTCGAACACTGGGGTGCGTGCGAAGAACTCGTCCTCCCAACCTTCCTACTCACTAATCCCACGGCCTAGCTCGACGAACCCAACGAACAAGAGACACAACAATTACCCAGGTCTGGGCCACCTTGCGGTGTAAAACCCTACTCCTTCTTTGTGGTGGATTGGCCTCGAGGGGCTCTTGATGAACTAATACAATGGACGAACAGCCTCAGGAGGTGAGGTGTTCTTGGGCTCGATGAGCTGGCGAGGTGGTTAGGATGTAATGGATCTAATCCCTTCTATGGTAGTGGCTAGGTCCTATTTATAGTGGCCTTGGTCCTCTTCCCAAATGTACGGCAGGAAGGGATCCCACAACGGCCAAATTTAAAGGGAGAAAACTAGTACATGCTATCTTGACAAAAGTAGTCTTCGCCTGCCAAAAGCTCCTGGTTGTGACGCCGCGGTGGGCTCCGCGATGACCTCCGTCCTGCCATCCTGGCGGTCTTGGTCTTGTTGCACCGAAATGGAAACCTTTGCTTGACACCTCGGGACTCCGCGCTTGCGCTTGCCTCCTTATCACCAAAGGGGAAACTGGTACACTACACCCGCTGGCGCCTGCCTGGCCTTGGTCGTCATGGCTCACATCATATGAACATCGTGAGGTGCACCTTGCATTGATATCTCCGCTCCTCGGGAGCCAGCTTGGTGAGGCTGCCCCCCAGGGAGGTCTTGGCGTCGTCCGCCTCGCGAGGCTTGGCCCCTCGCGAGGGTCTTGGGTTGCGGTTGTTGAAGCTGAGCCGTACTGGGCCGTTGACAGAGCCATGCCATGGGCTGAAGCCAGGCAGGTCTGGGTAACCCCATTCCCAGAATGGCGACACTCTCATGCATGCACACGCCCGCATTCCTCTCACCCTCCCTCAGCATTCTCTAGCTCCATTGCGCAAATTCATCTTTTCACTTTAGATCATTCACCCGCGGTTGTGTGTAGGCCCCCTAGCTCCTTCTTTACGGCACACATCGATTGATATGCCTCTCTAGCTAGGTGTGCCTACCAAAAACATAAGCATTCCCTCTTCTCTTCTCACCTTCCATGCCTCGCTCCCACCCCTCTTTTCATCGATTCCGTACTCGCACACTCCTTCCCCCTCGATATAGTATGCCTCTCGCACCACCTCCTAGCTTCCATGAGTAAGCCCCTGCAATAAGGTGAGGCGCGCCATGGTTACCTGGCCTCCTCGGCCGCGCTTCCAATCGGCCGAGGTGTTCCTAGAGTTCGTCGTGTGGTCGGAGAGGCCAGCCGGCACCTGGCTCCCGCTCCCCCGCTTCTTCATGGGTGAGATGTCGGCCGCGGGGCCTGACGGCCTCTGGCTACAGGCTGATGGCTATGGCAAGAAGGTTTCGTGGGTCGGGGTCGAGGTTTCCGCCGCTGGGAACATATCCTTGACCCGCGGCTGGCAAGCATTTGCTCGCGCGCGCGGCCTGAGCGGGAGGTACACCCTCCAATTCAAGTTCGACGGCGCGCAACCCTCTATGTGAGGGTGTTTGCAGAAGACGACCGTCGCATAGGGTGCTGCCCCGAGAATGACAACGGCGACGATGAGCTTGGCCTTGATGACAGCTGTGCCGACGCCGAGGGTGAGCTCGCCCTTGGCGATGGCCGCGGTTCATTTAGCAGCGGCGGCTCCTCTAGCGAGAGCACAAGCAGCAACGGCTACGACCAGCCGCCACGTCGTCGGGCTCGCTTCGAGGGTGGTGGCGGATCGTCTCATCGCCACGCTCCGGTGAAGCGGGAGGAAGGCTCGGGCTGAGCCCGGGGGGCCTCTAGAGCCCGCCCTCGGGAGCTGTTGTGGTCACACGGGCCACTTTTGTTTAGGCTTTCCTGTCTCCTGCGTTCTTTTAAAGTAGAGTGCCTTACTGGGGCGTGTAATGAACCATGGTACTTATGCCACTATGGTATGCTTGTTGTTTTAATGTTATGCCTGATGTTCATGCTCTGAGTAGGTGCGGTAAGGTAACTTAGCGTCATACACTCGCGGTAGTCTCGCACCTCGTGACAGCAAGCCCTCTAGCATCTCCTGGGGCCTCTTGCGGCTAGCTCAAGGGTTGCTGGCCTTAGGAGACATCGTGTGGCTCCAGAATTGTTAGAGAATTTGTTGGGTGCCCTGTTCTTCCTTGCGCGATCCCATAGGCATGAGCTGGGATGAGCTAGTCGTGGCTTAGTGCATCACGTTGCAGTACCTGGGGGGCACGAACTTAAGAAGATGCGCAAATCACAAGATCGTTCGAGAGTGTCTCGGGAGGATGGGAAAAGCCATGGCCCTTGGGGACAAGGTTGTGGCAAAGTGTGTTTGTGGCGCTGGGTGGGCCCGACACACACGCACACACCTGCCCAGCTCCCACGCGTGAGACGCGCGAGGAAGATGTGGGGGAAATCCAACTGGGCAATCGGGAATGCGAGAACTCCAAATTCCATTAAAAGAAAAGGGGGGCAAACCAACTACAACAAGCAAGCAAATGAACAGCCACGTTCGGCACATAAACTAGTCTTCTCACCAGCGCGGAGCTAAGTGCTGCCACTAGGACGTGGGAGGGAGCCCCCAAGGCCCGTGGGCGGCTCTTTGGAGACTCCAGGGCGTGTACAACCCCACCCATTATTATGTGAGAGTGTCACGAGCGGAGACCTTTATAGGCACGGGGCCTTGCTTCATGGGTAGAACTTCCGGAGGTGCTGGATGTTCCAGGCGATCAGGATGGCGATCCCGTCGTGCGTCTCCAGGCCTGGAGACGCAGGCAATCCTGAACGGTCCCTCCCACATGGGTGACAGCTTATGCAACCCTTCCCTGAAGAGCACCCGCCTTAGGACAAGATCACCCACCTCGAGCGTCCTGGAGCGGACGCTGCGGTAGTGATACCACCGCAGCGCCTGCTGGTACCTTGCCGCCCGGAGCAAGGCTTGACAGAGGTGTTCCGCCCCCAGCACGAGGTCCATCCCCTGCATGGCATCCTGTCATGTCTCGTCAAATGCCAAGACCTGCGCGGAGCGATGCTTGACCTCGTGAGGTAGAACTGCTTCGGCTCCGTAGACGTGGAAGAACGGAATCTCGCCCGTCGGCTTGGTGGCGATGGTGCGGATGGACCACAACACCGACTGGAGCTCGTCGAGCTAGCCTCGGCCGCAGTCCTCGATCTTCTTCTTGAAAGTTCTTATCTTGAGGCCTCTCTGGACCTCAGCTTGGCCATTGCTCCTGGGGTGTGGCACTGAGGTGTAGCATATCTACGTTCCAAGGTTAGCACAATACATTTTGAAGAAGTTACTAGTAAACTGCAAGCCGTTGTTAGTGATGATACGATTAGGGACCTCGAAGTAGCTCACGAGGCCCTTAACGAACTTGACTACCGAGCCGGCTGGGATGGCATGGACGGCTTCCACCTCCACCCACTTGGTGAACTTGTCAGTGGCGTTGTAGAGGTAGCGGTAGGCCCCGAGCGCCCGTGGGAATGGTACCAAGATGTCTAGCCCCTAGACCGCAAATGACCATGTGAGAGGAATGGTCTGGAGACCCTGGGCGGGCTGCTGGATCTGCTTGGCATGGAATTGGCATGCTTCGCAAGATCTCACCAGCTCAGTGGTGTCGTTGAGTGTTGTGGGCCAATAGAACCCGTTGCAGAATGCCTAGCCCATGAGGGTGCGTGATGACGAGTGATGCTCGCAGTCCCCGCCATGTATGTCGGCCAACAACTCATGTCCCTGCTCCCTGGAGATTCATCATAGAGAAACATCATTTGGTCGTTTCCTATAGAACTCACCATCCTGGATGCAGTAGGTGGTGGCCTGTCGAGCCAAACATTCCGCGTCCTCCTCCTTCTCTGGCAAGGTCCCCTACTGATACACCTTGCACTCTTCGGTCCAGCACCCCTGCTTTGGTTCCAGCGCAAGGAGGAGGCGGGCTCCTGAGGTCGGGCCACAAGCCGAGGCTCCCGACGAAGGGTCCTGAGGGAGGTCCTCGCGAGGCCATGTCTGTGCTGCTACGGGTGGGACTATAGACGTCTTGAAGAGCCGCTCCTCAAAGACGTCGGGCTCCTGAGGCAGGCGTCGGGACGCCCTCTTGGTGATGTTGTCTGCATCTTTGTTTGTGCCGTGCGGCACATGCTGTAGTTCCAGACCCAAGCATTGTTTTTCAATTTTGCATACATCCGCAAGGTATGCCTCCATGTGCTCGTCCTTTGCCTCATATAATTTGTTGGAGAAGTTGACGAGAAGCTGAGACTCGCCCTTGATGGTTAGGCGCTTCACTCCCAAGGTTGCCGCAGCCTTGAGGCCAGCGATCAAGCCTTCGTACTCCACGATGTTGTTGGAGACCTTCTCACCCTGCTAGAAGCAGAGCCGGATGGTGTAGTAGAGCTTGTCATGGGTGGGTGAGACGAGCATGGCTCCAACCCCCGCGCCCTGACGCACGAAGGCACCGTCGAAGTACATGACCCAGCCGGCTGGCGCCTCGCTTCCTGGTGAGAGTGGGCAGTCCTTGCACTGCTTCGGGGCCTAGAGTGTCGGTCCACTCCGCCATGAAGTCGCCAAGTGCGACTCCCTTGATGATTCTGGTGGTGCTGAACTCCAACTAGAATGCCTGCAACTCGATGTTCCACATAGCGACTCTCCCCGTGACATTTGGGCTCTGGAGCACCCTTTCCAGGGGGTAAGCTAAGACGACCTTGATGGGGTGGCCTTGGAAGTAGTGGCGCAGCTTGCGGGAGGCAACGAGGAGCACGAGCAAAAGCTTCTGCGGCATGGGGTAGCGCACCCGTGCATTACGTAGCACCGTGCTGATGAAGTACACTAGGTGCTCAACAAGGGTGGAAGTGTTGATGGAGTCTTGCGCCACCTGAGGCTGAGGGGCCTCAGGAGCTTGGTCGCTTGTTGGGATAGCCGCGGCCTCAGGAGCACCGTCTTGAGGGGCCTGGTCATCTACTGGTACCGTCGAGGCCTCAGGCGCACCATCATGAAGTTGTGTTGCTTTGCCCTATCGTGAGGCATTGCTTGGCAGGCCCTTGGCTTGGCGCTCCACCCGGACTGCCACCAGCGCTGCACTGGTGGAGTGTGGCGTGGTGGCCAGGTAAATCACCAGGGGCTCCAAAGGACACGGTGCCACCATCACCGGCAGGCTGGTGAGGTATCTTTTGAGATCTTGGAATGATGCGTCAGCCTCCCGAGTCCACTCAAATGGGCCCTTCTTTTTCATCATTTTGAAGAACAGGAGGGCGCGCTCCCCCAGCTTGGAGACAAAACACCCCAGCGAGGTTACACAACCCGCTAGTTTTTGCATCTCCTTGAGAGTCTATGGTGGGCTCCTCTCTTCTATCGCCTTGACCTTCTCTAGATTTGCCTCGATCCCCCTGTGTGACACCAGAAAGCCCAGCAACTTGCCGGAGGGAATGCCAAAGACACATTTCTCCGAGTTGAGTTGCAGGTCCATAGCGCGCAGGCTGGCAAATGTTTCCTCGAGGTCCTCGACAAGGGTCCTTGCCTCCCGAGGCTTCACTACTAAGTCATCGACATATGCCTCAACATTCCTCCCGAGCAGCTGGCCCGGGGCGATGTGCATCAGCGGCTGAAAGGTTGCCCCGGCGTTGCACAAGCCAAATGGCATACAGGTGTAGCAGTACACCCCGTATGGGGTCAGGAAGGTCGTCTTCTCAACATCTTGTAGCGCTATCTTGATTTGATGATAGCCCGAGAAGGCGTCCAGGAAGCATAGCAGGTCACACTCGGTGGTGGAGTCGATGATCTGATCGATGCATGGGAGCGAAAAGGGGTCTTGAGGGCAAGCCTTGTTGAGGTTGGTGAAGTCCACACACATGCGTTTCTTCCCGCCTTTCTTCGGGACGATGACCGGGTTCGCCAGCCATTCCGGGTACCGCACATCCCGAATGACACCAGTTTCCTGTAGTTTGCGGGTTTCTTGGACGATGAAAGACTCCTTCTCAGTGGATTGGCGCCACGCCTTTCGCTTCATGGGGCGCACATTGGGGCACACCCTCAGGTGGTGTTCGATTATCCCCCTCGGCATTCGGACCAGATCCTTGGGTTCCCAAGCGAACACCCCCTTGTTAGCGCGCAAGAAGTCTACCAATGCCCTTTCCTGATCTGGAGGAAAGTTGGTGCCTATGGTGAAGGTGGCACCGGATGCCCCATATTCGTCAACCAGCACTTGCTTCGACTTGGCATGATCTTGAGAGAATAGCTTCTTCTTCTTTGCTGGCGCAGCTGCCGGGGCCTCACGGGTCCCTTCCTCGGTCAGGCGTGCTGCCGCTCCGGCCCTGAAGGCGAGCTTGAGGGCCATCAGGGCCTCTTTGGTGGGTACCCGAGGATGGCGTTGTACGGGAGGCTGATGTGGGCGATGTCGAATTCGATGAGATGGGTGCAGTAGTTGTCGAGGGTGCCGAAGGACGGGGAGGTAGATCTGCCCTAGGGTGCAAGTGGAGCCGTCGACGATTCCTGAGAAGGGCTTAGTGAAGCGGAGCCGGCCATGTGGCACCTAAAGCAAGCCGAAGGCTTCCATAGAGAGCACGTTGAGGCCAGCCCCATCGTTGATGAGGGTCTTGGTAACCGCCACGTTGCAGATGGTGGGGGTGCAGAGCACCGGGAGCAAGCTAGCGCCCATGATGGTCACAGGGTGATCTCTTGAGTCGAAGGTGAGGTCAGCCTTGGGTGCTGCCCACCCTGGAGGGGCTCCTGTTGGGATCCACGGTAGGGTGCATCGACTGCAAATTAAAATTTCCTACACACAGAACAACCAAGAACATGCTACGGGAGATGGATCATAGTTCGTTACCATTAGACGTGCAGTGCCGTGCAGCGGAAGAAGAGTTGGGGCAGCGCATCCGCGTGGATCGTCTCCTCCTCGTCCTATCTCCCTCATACAGCCGGTGGTCGGTTCCCACGTACAGGTTCGCCGAAGCGGCGCAAGTGCACCTCCTCTAACAGTATCCGCGCGTGCAAGAGGAACGTCGTGCGGCGGACTGCTAGGTCCGATCACACAACCGGCAGCGAGTGGAGATGTCTATTCGCAACACATGCAAACCCTAGTGACAACGCTGAAGCGATCCCCCATGAGTGTGCCGCACCTCCACTATATATATAGGCGTCCGTCACGGGCTCAACACTTGGGCCTCGCACGAACCCTAAAGCCCATAAGTCTACTCGGCCACAATCCGAATACAGTTCGGATCACATCCGACCAGTGTCCTCGGATCCGACCTCTTAGGTTCCTTCCCTTAAGTGCGCGACCCCTTAGGTTCAAGTCAGCTTGGTCGCAGTTTGGATCACCTCCGAACTGCAAGTTTGGTAGCAGCCTCTAGCAAGGCATGCCGAACACCAAGCAGACTATGCAGTTGGTTAGCGAACATGTACATCACACTTCCATTCCTTTTGCCACATGATATATGTTGTCGAGCTCAAGGCGAGTCTGTCATCCTTGTGCTAGCCCGACCTCTTTCTCGTTCCAGTGATGCCGACCACAAACCAGAGTATCTCATAATCCTTATCGCATGGCCATGCTTATCCTGGTCGGATCACACGAGGGGCCCAGAGTATATCTCTCCTGATCGGAGGGGCACACCCCATCTTGCTCGACCACGTCTCGCAACATGGTTCTAGACAAACCCGAAACCTACCTTTATAACTACCCAGTTATGGAGCAGCATTCGGTCGGCCCAAAGCAAGTCTGTCACCATCCCGAGTACATGCGTCAGCTCAGGTCTTAGGACATAGAACATATGTTGTACTAGAGACTCACAGATGACATATCGTTGTGTCTCATAGTTGGGTCTGTCCGACTCGGACCTTATCTTGACTCGGATCCGACTACGTCAAATCCGACCAGATCCTTCCAAGTCCATATTATCCGGCTAGCATCCAATGCTCCATGGCTAGTGAGACCAAGCCATCGACCGTGTCATATGCTAGTCTAGTTGGCTGCGCATCCACACAGCCCTTTCGACTAGGGACCTTTCAGGACAGTCATCATACAATGCATAGTCCCACAAACAAGTCACGTACTTGCTGATACACATCATTGATAATGTCCAAGGACTATCTTTATTCATAAACACATAGGAAATATCATCATACATGATTGCCTCTAGGGCATATCTCCAACAAGTCCCTGATGCACGGGGGCGGCGCCCACATGGCAGAAGAACTGCTTGACGTGGTGGTCCGAAGGCAGCGCCTGCTGTCGGTGTCAAAATCGGCGGATCTCGGGTAGGGGGTCCCGAACTGTGCGTCTAGGATCGATGGTAATAGGAGACGGGGGACACGATGTTTACCCAGGTTCGGGCCCTCTCTATGGAGGTAATACCCTACTTCCTGCTTGATTGATGTTGATGAATATGAGTATTACAAGAGTTGATCTACCACGAGATCGTAATGGCTAAACCCTAGAAGTCTAGCCTATGAATATGGTAATGAGTATATGTGGTGTCCTTTCCGGACTATCCCCTTCGGTTTATATAGACACCAAGGCGATCTAGGGTTTACATGGAGTCGGTTACATAAGAAGGAATCTTCGGTCGCCAAGCTTGCCTTCCATGCCAAGTAGAGTCCAATCCGGACATGGTGCAGTCTTCGGCCTTCATGTCTTCACAGCCCATCAGTCCAGCCCATGGATAACAGGTCGGACACCCGAGGACCCCTTAGTCCAGGACTCCCTCAGTAGCCCCTAAACCTGGCTTTCAATGACGAGGAGTCTGCCGTGCAGATTGTCTTCGGAATTGCAAGGCGGGTTCCCCTTTCTCCGAACTCCAAGATAGTCTCCGGATGCAATGATAGTATCCTGACCTGTTATGCACACCATACACAACCGCAGAGAGAATATAATATTTGCACGAATCTAATCTGTTGACAGCTTTTTTCCAACACGACATCACGTCTGTCCGGTTATAATTTCGAACCATTTTTCTTCTAGCATTCCATGCTTCAAGACGCGCTTGCTATCATCACGTCTTGTCGAAACAGAGATCGTGAGCCCTTATTGCGGGATTCTCATCAATGCGGGCATGGGTAAATCAATCGTGCCGTTTATACAGCCCTAGGGAACAGGCGAATCCTAAGGCGAGTGAGGAGGCGTTTAATATTTGATGCCTTTATAAGGGGATAAGGATTCCCTCTTCCTCTCCTCACGCTCTCTCTCCATCTCCGCCTTTTCGATCTCAAGCTCCAGCGCCCAAGTTCTCATCTCCTTTCCACTCGAGCAACCATGTCCGGATCTGGTGGTCAGGGCAAGTGGATGGTTTCCTCTGTCAAGGAGGAGGACATTGCTAAGCTCCGGGCGGCCGGATATTTGACGAAGAAGATCGCCCATCATCTGCCAGCCGAGGGACAAGTTGTCCCCACGCCGAAGCCCACAGAGAGGGTAGTATTCATCCCCCATTTCTTCCGTGGGCTAGGGTTTCCACTCCACCCTTTCATCCGTGGGCTGATGTACTATTATGTGATAGATTTCCACGTTCTTTCCCTGAATTCATTCCTCAACATCTCGGCCTTTATCGCCGTGTGCGAGGCCTTCCTTCGCATCCATCCCCACTTCAGGTTGTGGCTCAAAGTCTTCAACGTGAAGCCGAAGGTGGTGGATGGCCAGCACGCGGAGTGCGGAGGGGCCTTGGTGAGCAAGCTATCCAATGTCTCCTGGCCCAAAGGCACCTTTGTGGAGACAGTAAAGGAATGGCAGAATCAGTGGTTCTACATCACAGAACCTCGCGGCACCACCTGGGCTGCAGCTACCGAATTCCACTCCACTGATCCCATGTAACTCACCTCTTGGGTCGAGAATAGTCCAAACTGGTGTTCACCTGACAAGCTGATAGCGCTGCAGACGCACGTTCAAAGCATGGTGACCAAGGATGTGAAGCTCGTTGACGTTATCCAGGTGATGCTAGTCCGCTGGATTCTTCCGTGCAAGCGCCGAAGCCGCCCTTTATGGGAGTTCAATTTGAATAATCACAAGACCCTGAAAAGGCTCTTCGATACTTCTCATGAAGGGGCCTGGAAGTTGCTCTTTAAGGGCAACGAGAAGCCACTGGCCATGGACTCAGACCGTGGACACAATTGTAACAGCCCCGCCAGCGAGGTATGTTACTTTTGATGTATTCCCAACTCAAATGTTTCGAGGATGATGTCTGAGATCTTAGTATTGCTCCCTCAGGACTGGGTGGAGAGGGCGAAGCGGATCCAGTGTCCGGCTCTGTTGCCCGAAGAACCAGTCATCCCGCGCGTGGCAAAGATGCTGGTGCCGGCGCCATATACGGTGCCGGAGAAGAAGGCCAAGGGGGCCAAGAGTAGCCCTCGTTGCAAGGGTACTTCGGACGCGACGTCCAAAGATGACGAGGCCCATTCCTATGTCCCTGAGGACAATGACGAGGAAGAAGAGGAGGAGGAGGAAAACAACCCTCCTCCCGAGGATAAGAAGAAGAAGAGGGTGGCCTTGGCACATCTGGAGGTGAAAACGCCCAAAAAAGGGGAAGGGCGCCCCAGCGGTCAACACCGCGTGGGACATTGACAGTAGTCCGGAATGTCGCCCCTGTGCTAGGCCTCAGGCCACATCGTAAGTGACATGGCTTATTTATGCACACATCCAGTCCTTTCTTTTTATTATTCTAACATGGTTAATCCACACTATTGCAGTCTGCCCCGTGACCTTATCCAGCGATCCTCATCAGGAGGTTCGTTGGCTCCGTCGGAGATGGCAAGCATGTCGCCACCGCCTACTTACTCCCTCGGGGCCAGGGACGACACTGACGTGTTATCCCGGAGGACCGCTCCGAAGGGAGGAGTCCAGGACGTTGTCCGGGAGGCACCACAAGGCGGGACCTCCACTACCGGACACATAGGGGAGCCAATCCCCATGGAGACTGGCAAAGAGGGCCATATCCAGTTCGGCCCTCAGCCGAATAAGATTCCGGAGACCCATATGGCTCCAGAGTCAGGCAAGCAGCCCCCTTTGAATGAGGGGGGTGCGTCGTCTCCACCGGTGGCTCCTGTACATCCAGGAGCGCCTGATGACCTGATGGGGGCGCTACGAAGCGCCTCCGTCATGGACGAGCACCGTATCCTTATGGGTGCGGTGATCGAGAAGGTTCAGTACGCCAAGAGTGGACTGAATGAAGCCTGCAGCAGCCTGTTAACAGGTTTCGAGGTAAGAAAGAGAAAAACCCCGTATAGTCCGTAGCCCCTGAGACGTTGTCCGGTGTTCGGCGAGGAGAACCGGATAGGGGATCAATTCTTTATTATAGGAGGCTAACTGAATATGTATCAATAAGCAGGCGTCCCTGTTGGCCGCAACCTCGCATGCTGCCGAGGTCTCCGAGCTGAAGCGGAGGCTGGAGCGGACCGAGAACGAGCTCGGCGAGGTTAAGGTTCAGCTCCAGGAGAAGCAAGGTGAGGAACGACTTGCTATATGTTCGGGAAAGGATAAGCGATGTATATTGACAGTGGTATTGTGATATGTGTAGAAGCCGCGACTGAGGTCGAGGCCCTGAGGAAGGCCCTGGTCGAGGCCGAGCAGCAGTCTATCCAGCAGCAAGCCGCCCGTAAGAAGCTAAATGCCCGGGTCAAAGAAGTCCACCAGGAGCTCCAGATGCGGTGAAAAAATGCAAGGCCTTGGAGCATGATGCGTCGGTTCGAGGGACCGAACTCGCCAAGCCTCGTCAAATCATGGAGATCGCACGGAATGAGGCCCAAGCCGCCCTCCAGGAAATCCAGGAGGCCAAGAAGATCACTGCGGGTAAGGCATTTAAGATGCAAAGCAAGTATGCGGAGAAGTAGTACCTTTTACTAACCCGGGTTCGGAGTTCCCTAGGGTTTTTTGGGGATTTGCCATGCAGTGTATCAGACACCATGGAGTTCTATCGAGCCGAAGGAGGGGGTTCTTCGGAGAGGCTCTTCTGGTCGCAGTATGCGGCACCAGAGCATCCCGTGTCCTTCACCGATCAGCCGAAACAGCTGGTGGAGCTGCATAGGGTGGCCGAACTAGCCATTAAGGATTTGATAATCCGTTTGTGGCCAGCCAAAGCTATGCCTAGCAGCTACTTCGGACTCCCGAGGCGGATGGTGAACGCATGTCCTCGGCTAGACGTTATCAAGCGCTCTGTCTGTATTGAAGGTGCATGTATGGCCTTCGCTTGTTGCAAGATGTGGTGGGCGAAGATGAACGATGTTGAAGTCGCCAGCGCGCCGCCAGAGGGCAAGGAGCACCGCACACCCGAGCGATATTTCAAGGATGTCATGGAAGGGTATCAATTTGTAGCGGCACAATGTTCGCAGGACACAGTACTTGAATGAATGTATTCATGTTGCCTTTGTCTTGTATTATGGGAACAAAGCCAGTTTTTGTAAAGTAATTATGCTTTGAATTGTTTCCACCTGTACGGCCGTGTTGTCCACTCGTCGGCTTCTGCCCTTACATAGATAGTATGGAGGTGTTCAGGATGGAATCTAAACAATCTTGATCAAATTACATGGTCCTTGATGGAGTTTTTTAGCACAACGAACAAGGCAATCAGAATTTATGGCTTTAATGCCCTCACTTAGCCATAGGAGTTTTATAATAAAGCATGGGTGTAACCCCTGGTTTAAGCCAGAGTATTGTTAGCATCTGATCGGGAAGTGCCGATCTCTCATTTAACCCTCGAGTAGCTAACCGGCTCTCGCCACATCATGACAGTCAGTTTTCGGCTTTCTCTACTGAGGTGCTTATCTGGTCAAAGCTAGGGCACAATCGCAGTAGTTCTCCCTTTACTACCCTAGCCGATGGAGCGGAACATAGGGTAGCAAGCATAGGAGCCGAGCAACCCAAATATTGACCAAAGTCATGATTCAGAGCCAATGCATATAATGCTAAATTCGGGGTGCCGAACTTATATATAAGAAGTGTTCGGACTGTGCTGCCATATTGTGGGATGACATGTAACCCCTGGCGAATATGAAACGTAAAAGGGTGTCTATGCAGCAAATAGGGAGATCAAAATAAAACGAAGTAAGAAGCGAAAACCACAGAAGCTGGGCCACGAACCATTTTTATTATAACTAGATGGATACGTCAAGGCGTATCTTGTACAGATGGTGCGAGAAGTATCCGGCCATTTAACATGCCGGAATCAATAGGGCGCAGCGTCCGGGTCATGAGAAATAAGTATGAATACCGTCAAGAAGTACGTATAAAGGTTACCCTACACACATGTGTTGCTTGCCTCCGTTGTATTCCAGTCCTTTGAAAGGACTTGACATCGGGCCCGCGGAAAAGGGTGCCTGAAACAAGAAAAAGAAGTAAAGGTATGTGTGTCCGGGATTGGTCTGTCCGAATTATAGACCGGGTTATCTCGTGCCTCCGTCGATGTCCATGGAATTTTGAGTGCGTAATTGTGTACGCGTGGTACGAATGCCTCTACCTCATTGGGGCTGGGACGGAGGCCGAATTGCTAGTCGAGATCTTGACGAGCCGCGCTGTCCTGTTGTAGTGTAGTCCGGACCCTCTTGATGGTGTCCAGGGGCTAGACGGCTTATAATGCTGCTTGAGAAGGCCGCTCTGTACTTCTGCTGCTAGGGCGGCAGTTTGCTCCTCTGTTCGGAGTGAGCGTTCCGTATTGCCATTGACTATTATGACGCCACGTGGACCGGGCATCTTGAGCTTGAGATAAGCATAGTGTGGCACTGCGTTAAATCTAGCAAACGCGGTTCGTCCGAGCAGTGCGTGGTAGCCGCTGCGGAAGGGGACGATATCAAAGATTAACTCTTCTCTTCGGAAGTTGTCCGGAGAACCGAAAACCACCTCCAGCGTGATTGAGCCTGTACAGCAGGCCTCTACACCTCGTATGACTCCTTTAAAGGTAGTCTTTGTTGGTTTGATTCGTGAGGGATTAATGCCCATCTTCCATACTGTATCCAGGTACAGCAGGTTGAGGCTGCTTGCACCATCCATCAGGACTCGTGTTAGGTGGAAGCCGTCGATGATTGGGTCAAGGACCAGTGCGGCCGAACTGCCGTGGCGGATACTAGTCGGATGATCTCGTCGATCGAAGGTGATCGAAAATGACTACCATGGATTGAACTTTGGGGCGACTGGCTCTACCACGTAGACGTCCCTGAGTGCTCGTTTGCACTCCTTTCTGGGGATGTGTGTGGCGTATATCATGTTCACCGTTTTGGCTTGGGGGGGGATTTCGTCTGCCCCCCGGTGTTCGGCTACCGGGGTTCTTCATCCTCGTCCTCACTTTGTGATCCCTTTTCTTTGCTTTCGGCATTCAACTTGCCAGCCTGCTTGAAGACCCAACAATCCCTATTGGTATGATTGGCTTGCTTATCCAGGGTGCCGTGAATTTGGCACGGACGGTCGAGTATGCGGTCCAGGCTGGAAGGTCCTTCGTTGTTTCTTTTGTAGGGTTTCTTCCATTGGCCGGACTTGGAGCCACTGAATCCGGCGTTGACTGTGGTGTCCTCGGTGTTGTCGCCAGGGCCGGGCCGGCAAAATCCGGGGCCCCATGCGAAACTACAAAATGGGGCCCTGTCACACTAAAAAAATGAACTCACGAGCAATTATAATGTATATATGTATCCCGCAAATAAATAATTATAATGTATAATTGTATGCAATATAGTGTTTCCAATCGAGGGGCTGCCTGAGCACTATCGCCAAATCGCCGATCGATCCTCCTGTAGGCTGTAGCAACAGCGACGCGGTCGCTATTTTGCGATTGATATGACTACCTATGTTACACGGATACGACATGTATATTTATGGGTAGAGGATGAATACAATGGTTCAGCATTAGAAACTAAATGAATAATAAATTTACTTATGTCTTATAAATTTTCAGGAGCGCCGAAAGTACGAACAGCTTGCCCCATATACTGTAGTTTTTGTAAGTCCTCTGTAGTTGCATAATAGTTTGTTTATGTTTTTCCTGTCGATGGATCTGAGTGTTCGTACGGAAAAGATTTGAATGCAAATTTTTCCCAATAGTTTCTCTTCCGTAAGTCCCCAGCACTAGCAGCATGGATGGGGTACAAAATAAGAGCAAGGAGGCTGGATCAATGGAGCTTACTTGCGAGTGCGTGATGGATCGGCGAGACGCTGCGTTGCTGCCGGTGGCGCGGAGAGACCGGCAGATGGCGATGTGGCAACTGCCAGATGAAGGCGGCGCCGATATGTAGGATTTGTTGTTCGTGAAGGTTTGGGTCAGCGATTAGAATTCAAGCAATCTGACGGCGATGGAATCCCCCAGGACAAAGTTATGATGGAGCAACATGGGATCGCATGGAATTGAGCAGCGGCCTGATACATGTGGAGTCGCAGACACCAAAGGCCCAGCGCCCAGGCCCAGGAACTCCATTTTCTTTTTGAGAAATGTATACTAGTCCAATTAAAATTTGGGGCCCTCAAAATTTATGGACCCTGTGCGGGCCGCACACTCTATACCACTATGGGCCCGGCCCTGGTTGTCGCCACTGCTTCGGCATTTGTGTATATTGCGCTGGAGCTTGCCGGTGCTGATCTTGGCCTCGGTGGGGCCTGCCTCGCTGGCTGTGTTTTTGCTATGAGCCAGCCAACTGTCCTCGCCTGCACAAAAGCGGGTCATGAGTGCCGCAATGGCTGCCATTGACTTCGGCTTTTCTTGTCCGAGGTGGCATGCTAGCCATTCGTCATGGATGCTGTGCTTGAGGGTTGCTAGGGCCTCGACATCCGGACAGTCAATGATCTGGTTCTTTTTGGTTAGGAACCTAGTCCAGAATTTTCTCGCTGATTCTCCGGGTTGTTGAACTATGTGGCTTAGGTCATCAGCATCTGGTGGCCGGACATAAGTTCCTTGGAAGTTGTCGAGGAAAGCCTCTTCCAAGTCCTCCCAACTGCCGATGGAGTTCTCAGGCAAGCTATTTAACCAGTGCCGACCTGGTCCTTTCAGCTTTAATGGGAGGTATTTGATGGCGTGGAGGTCGTCTCCTCAGGCCATGTGGATGTGGAGAATGAAATCCTCGATCCATACTACAGGAACGGTTGTGTCGTCGTATGATTTGATATTGACGGGCTTGAACTCCTCGGGGAATTCATGATCTAGTACTTCATATGTAAAGTAGAGCGGGTGTGTGGTGCCTCTATATCGGGCCGCATCGTGGTGGATCTCTGAAGGAGTCCGTCTGCGGCATTCGGCTCGAGCGTGGTTAGGTTTGTCACATCCAAATAGGTAGCCGTTGTCGTGCCTCGAGGCACGTCCTTGTGATCCGTTGATCGATCTTGTGTGTCCTGCTCTACTATCCAGGGTCTGTCGGAGGTCATACATTTGACTCCAGACTCTTCCGTCCCTATTTTGACGGGGTGGTGGGGCGGTCTGCTGTTCGGCATGAGTTTCCTCTTTATCCCGACCGCGGATTGGCCATTCCGCCACCCTGTCCTGACCATGCGGTGGTCGATCCGCGTTACGCGAGGGAGATATGTGCTCCGCCTCCTCCTCATCAAATTGAGGTAGCAGTCTGCGTTTTGGGTAGCTCTTGGCTGGGCGGTTGAGGACGTATTCCTCGGCTGTCAGGACATCAGTCCATCTATCGACGAGCAGGTCTTGTTCAGCTTGAAGTTGTTGTTGTTTCTTTTTCAGGCTCCTTGTAGTGGCTATGAGCTGACGCTTAAAGCACTCCTGCTCGAGAGGATCCTCAGGCACAGTGAAGTCTTCATTGCCAAGGCTTGTCTCCTCCTCGGAGGGTGGACGGTAACTATCATCCTCCGAGTCATCTTCTATGGCCTGTTCGTCAGGGTTGTCTTGCCTGCTGTCGTGTTCCTATTCGGATTTAGCCCCGACAGGGTCTTCATTGTTTTCGGCGTCGCCCGGAGTACTATTTTCTCCAGTGCCAGTGTTTCCGTCCTTTGAGCGGCGGGGCTTGGGGCGGCGCTTGGGCCGCCGGCGTTTGGACTGTGGGTCGTCCCCGCGGGAGATACTTGATGGCATGTAGGTCGTCCCCGCGGGCCATGTGAATGTGGAGTAAGAAGTCTTCTATCCATACCACGGGGTCAGTAGTACCATCGTATGATTCAATGTTTACGGGTTTAAACCCTTCTGGGAATTCGTGATCCATTACTTTGTCAGTGAAGCATAAGGGGTATGCGGCGCCTCTGTGCCGGGTTATATCACGACGAGGTTCAAACGAGTCTTGTCTGCCGTGTTCGGCTCGGCTGGATTTTCTTTTAGTGTATCCGGCATGACGATCATCGTCGTGTGTTGGTGCACGCCCCCGTGATCCGTAGATCGATCTTGCATGTTTTGCCTTGTTTTCCAATACGTCTCGCAGGTCCCGTGTGTTGCCCCGGGCCTTGGCATTTTTGTTTGATTGGCGTCGGGGTGCGGGCTGGACTTCGGGCTGAAATGCCTCTCTGTCTCGGCCATGAGGTGGCCCGTCAGCCGCATCATACGCTGGTGATATAGGTTTCAATGCTTCCTCCCCGAGGTCAGGTAGCAACCTGCGCTTTGGGTAACTCTTGGAGGGGCGCTCGAGTTCGTATTCCTCGGCCGCAAGGACTTCGGTCCATCTGTCTGCTAGCAAATCTTGATCAGTTTGAAGCTGTTGTTGCTTTTTCTTCAAGCTATTCGTTGTGGCCATAAGCCGGCGCTTGAAGCGCTCCTTCTCGACGGGATCCTCAGGCACGATAAATTCTTCGTCGTCGAGGCTCACCTCGTCTTAGGAGAGAGGCATGTAATTGTCCTCCTCCGATTCTCCATCTGCTGCCCACTCTGGAGGGCTAGCTTGTTCACCCTTCCGCTCTAAATCGTGCTAGAGGGGATTGTTGTCGTCTTCAGCACTATCCAGGGTGTTATTGTCTCTTGTGCCGGTATCACTACTTTTGCTATGGCGGGACTTAGAGCGGCGCCGCTGACGTCGGCGCTTGGGTTGCTTCTTGGAGGGGTCATCCTCCGCTGTCTCGTTGCCATTGCCTTCTTTGGGGGTGTCCACCATGTATATATAATATGATGAGGTGGCGGTCCTGTGCCCTGTGGGCGGTGGTTCCTGTTCATCTCCTGCATCATCGTCCATACCATCGATGTCTTCGGAGTCGAAGTCGAGCATGTCGGTTAAATCGTCGACAGTGGCTACTAAGTTGGTGGTGGGTGGGGAGTGAATTTCTTCGTCGTCCGCATCCCATTCTAGCCGAACATAGTTCGGCCAAGGTTGTCCTGACAAGGAGAGAGACCTTAATGAATTTAGCACGTCGCCAAGAGGTGAGTGCTGAAAGATATCCGCGCAGATGGAC
Source organism: Triticum urartu (assembly GCF_003073215.2). NCBI lineage: Eukaryota > Viridiplantae > Streptophyta > Magnoliopsida > Poales > Poaceae > Triticum > Triticum urartu. Next base: position 147,553,176 of record NC_053026.1, on the reverse strand, counting down.
GTAGGCGGCTCAGAGTCCGTGGCCGGAGACGAATCTAGTGGTTCGGAACACGGCTGTCGTAAGGGGTGAAGTCAGTATCCGGCTCTATCGCCACTGAGAGTGTGACCTCCATGACGGGGTCTATCCACCCGTCCTCAGATGGTGCAATTTGCTCCAGATTGAAGGCAGGAGTAGTTGCAGGTGTGATCTCCCGAACACTGTCCGACGGCAGAGCTAAATCATGCTCGTCGTGATCGTGCGATGCACTCTAATGAATCCGTCGAAGATCAAGTCTCCGCGGATGTCGGTAGTGTAGTTCGAGTTTCCGAACTTGACCTGATGGCCAGGGGCATAGCTCTCGATCTGCTCCAGATGGCCAAGCGAGTTGTCCCGCAGTGCGAAGCTACCGAATACGAAGATCTGTCCGGGGAAGAAAACCTCTCCCTGGACCGCATCGTTACCGATGATCGAAGGAGCCATCAAGCCTTACTGTGATGACACAGTGGAACTCTCAACGAAAGCACCAATGTCGGTGTCAAAATCGGCGGATCTCGGGTAGGGGGTCCCGAACTGTGCGTCTAAGGCGGATGGTAACATGAGGCGGGGAACACGATGTTTACCCAGGTTCGGGCCCTCTCGATGGAGGTAATACCCTACTTCCTGCTTGATTGATCTTGATGATACGAGTGTTACATGAGTTGATCAACCACGAGACCGTAGAGGCTAAACCCTAGAAGCTAGCCTATGGTATGATTGTCGTTGTCCTACGGACTAAACCCTCCAGTTTATATAAACACTGGAGGGGGCTAGGGTTACACAAGTCGGTTACAAGGAAGGAGATCTACATATCCGTATTGCCAAGCTTGCCTTCCACGCCAAGAAGAGTCCCATCCGGACATGGGACGAAGTCTTCAATCTTGTATCTTCATAGTCCAACAGTCCGGCCAAAGGATATAGTCCGGCTGTTCGGAGACCCCCTAATCCAGGACTCCCTCACATGCACTTACTCCACTCCGCGTACACACGTAGTACATTGAGAGAAAATTGTGGACTTGACTGCGGTTACCACGCCCTAATTAATTGAACATTAAACCAAATGTGTCTAAAGTCTCTCTAGTGGTGGAAATCCATGGAGGGAAATGCATCAGAATGAAGTGCACCCTGTAAACTGTGACGGAGGGAGGAGTAGTATGAAGGTGCAAAACCAAGTACGCATATGGCCAGTCGGTCAGTGCACTTCCTGTTGGCATATCACTGAAATGTGGGACTGGAGTGTGAGCAAACTGTAACACCCTCGATGCGACTATAGCTCCCACGTGTCGAGGCACGACTTAGAGATATAATCGCATTGAAGGCATATGTCGCAAGTTAGGCAATCTTCACAACATCCCATGTAATATGAATAATAAAGGGGAGATAACATAGTTGGCTTACACTCGCCACATCAGTCAAGTACATAAATAACATTACATCATCCAAACACTCATGGCCCGACTACGGCGCCAAAATAAAAGAGAACCCAACATGTGACAGCGGTCCCGTTCACCCCCAACTGGGCACCACTACTGATCGTCGGGAAAAGAAACATAGTAACGCTGAGAGTCCTCGTCGAACTCCCACTTCAGCTCATACGCGTCACCTGGAGCGGAATCACCTAGACCTGCATCTGGTGTAATAGGAATCTGTGAGCCACAGGGACTCAGCAATCTCGCACCCTCGCAATCAAGACTATTTAAGCTTATAGGAAGGGTAAGGCAATTATATGTGGAGCTGCAGCAAGCGACTAGCATATATGGTGGCTAACTTATACGCAAAAGAGAGCGAGAAGAGGAGGCAAAGCGCGAGGGAGAAAACTAGAGGAACAACCTGCGCAAGCATTACTCCAACACCGTGTCCACTTCCCGGACTCCGCCGAGAAGAGGCCATCACGGTAGCACACTCAGTTGATTCATTTTAATTAATTAAGGTTCAAGTTATCTACAACCGGACATTAACAAATTCCCATCTGCCCATAACCGCGGGCACGGCTTTTGAAAGTTCAATCCCTGCAGGGGAGTCCCAACTTAGTCCATGACAAGCTCTCACGGTCAACGAAGGAATAGACCTCCTCCCCAGACGATCCAATCAGACTCGGTATCTCGGTAACTCAAGACACTTCGACAGGTTAAAACAAGACCAGCAACACCGCCCGAATGTGCCAACAAATCCCGATAGGAGCTGCACATATCTCTTTCTCAGGGCACACTCAGATAAGCAATCCGTAGAACTAAAACCAGCCCTCGAGTTTCTCCGAGGTGGCACTGCAAGGGGCTCTAGTTTGGACCAACACTCAGAGGAGCACTGGCCCGGGGGGGGTTAAAATAAGATGACCCTGTAGTCTGCAGAACCCAAGGGAAAGAAAAGGCTAGGCGGCAAATGGTAAGACCAATGTTGGGCATTGCTGGAAAAGCTTTAATCAAGGCGAAATATCAAGGGGTTCCCATTATAACCCAACCGCGTAAGGAACGCAAAAATCCGGGAACATAACACCGATATGACGGAAACTAGGGCGGCAAGAGTGGAACAAAACACTAGGAGAGAGGCCGAGCCTTCCACCCTTTACCAAGTATATAGATTCATTAAGATAACATAGTAATATAATGATATCCCAACAAGTAAATAAATGTTCCAACACGGAATGGCTCCAATCTTCACCTGCAACTAGCAATGCTATAAGAGGGGCTGAGCAAAGCGGTAACATAGCCAATCAACGGTTTGCTAGGACAAGGTGGGTTAGAGGTTTGACAAGGCAATTGGGAGGCTGACAAGCAAATGGTAGGCATCGTATCAATGGCATAGCAAAAGAGCGAGCAAACCAGCATAGCAAAGATAGTAGTGATTTCGAGGGTATGATCATCTTGCCTGCACAGTTGTCAGAGTTGACTGGATCCTCAAAAGCAAACTCAACGGGCTCCTCGTTAGCGAACTCGTCTCCCAGCTCTACCCAAACAAGACAAACAAGCAACAAGGATACAATCAACCACGTGCAAGCTCAAACAATAAGATGCAATGATGACATGCTATGCGGGATGCGATGCGGGATGCAAAATGCAAGATATGACAGGAATTGCATGAAGCTGGCCTCAACATGGAATTCCAAGGGTTCCACTGGAAAGATGAGATGAAGTCGCTTGAAAACGATATAAAGAACGCCGGAATCGGAGTTACGGTTTGGAAATGGCAAGCGTTTCAAAAATGACACCGGTCTGCAATTTACAGCAAGTAGGCATCTAAATACAACGAAATGAACATGCTACAGCACCCAAACATGACAACAAAATGCATGGCAGGGATGCACACAAGATTCTTAACAAAATACTAGCACTGAGCCACGGCCAATTCATCCATTATGAGGTTCAAACAAGCATGGCAAAAACGCAAATGCAAAACAGATTTCAGACTTAGTGAAATTAACACTTGTCTGAAATTTCAGATCACGAAGCCCTCTTCGGAGCAGCAAAACAACATGATACATGACCTGATTAAGACAAGTAAGAACATGGCATGGAGCTACTCAACAAGATTAACAAAAGACCCAAAGTGACCTGGGGCCAAAAGGGTTCACAAAATATACTAACGGGCACACGAACATAGCTAAAACACAATCAGTTTTCAGACTTAGTGAAAACTGAGACATGCTGAAATATAACTCACGAAGGCATGTTTACGAGCTCGATGCACTCACTACGGTGCAAGTCATGGCAAGTCAAGCATATAACCATTAAGAAGACACAAAATGATAGCTAGACATGGCAAGAACAATGGCATAGCATGCATGGATCAACTACAATAACATCGCAAAATCGCAAACAAGTTGACGATCTGCCCAGATTCACAACGAAGCAAAAGTAGAGCTCGATGGACTCAAGCTAGGGTGCTCCATAATTGCAAAAAAAGGCATGGAAGGATAGAGCACTACAAGTTTAACAAAACTCCTTAATGATCATCCTCAAAAGATGCACGGATCACTAGGAAACAACACAAACATATGGCATCATGAACTAAATAATCCCAGACTTTGTGAAAACTACTAAGTCCTTGAAAACAGATTTACCGGGTGCCTCACTTTGCAAGCTTGCACAAGTCACCACACACATCCTAAAAATGCATGGGTTGCACCTCTGTAAAGAAGAAAAAATCCTTAACAAAACATATGAAGGACTCACAGGCATAGCATGCACACAACAATCATGGAAAAAATGACAAAAGTCTAAGATGAACTAGCAGATCTGACAATTAACTCACGAAGCCTCTTTCTAGCAGCATTTCGGGCACGAAGATGAGCTCAAATGAAAATGATGCAATGGAACGAAATGATGTAATCGTCGAGACGAACATTTCAATATACTATACGCCCAAATCGGAGCTACGAATGCAAAGTTACGGGACCTCGAACAAGAGCATATGGAGTAAAAATATCCGGGACTTAGCAAAAAAACAACCTCTGGATCTGGATCTAGGGTTTCGGGGTACGCGGCCCGAGGCGGCGGCAGCACTGTTCACCGGCGGTCTCCGGAGTTGGGGACGAGGCCGGGGCGGCCGGTGGTGGCGGGCGGCGGCCGCGGCGAGGATGGCGGCGAGGTCGGCGCGGTGGGGCGGCGCCGGACCGAGCAGGCGACGCCGGGCGGCGAGGTCGGCCGCGGCGGCGCGGTGGGGCTGCCGGAGCGGGGCGGCTCCGGTGGTGGCGCCTCGCCGGCGCGGGAAGAGGAGGTCGGGCGCGGGCGGCGAACTAGGGAGCCGGGCGCGGCCCGGGTGCGCGGCGGCGGGGGCCGGCCTTGGGCCCTCGCGGGCCGGCGGCGGGTGGAGGGCGGCGCGCCACGTGGCTTGGCGTGGTTGGGCAGGCGGTGGTGGCGGACGTGTCCGGCGCCATCCGGACGTGTCCGGCGGCGTCGGATCTGAGATTTTAGGGTTAGGGGGAGAACGAACCGCGAATTTCGGAGGGGGGTATATATAGGCATAGGGGGAGTTAGGAGAGTCCAAATGAGGTGCGGTTTTCGGCCATGCGATCGTGATCGAACGCTCTAGGACATGGAGCAGAATTTGGTGGGTTTTGGGCCAAATTGGAGGGGTGTTGGGCTGCAACACACACAAGGCCTTTTCGGTCCCTCGGTTAACCGTTGGAGTATCAAACGAAGTCCAAATGATACGAAACTTGACAGGCGGTCTACCGGTAGTAAACCAAGGCCGCTTGGCAAGTCTTGGTCCAATCCGGAAATGTTTAATCCCCACACACGAAAGAAAGCTAGAAATGACCATCGGAGGAGAACGAAGCGCCGGAATGCAAAACGGACAATGGGGAAAATGCTCGAATGCATGAGACGAACACGTATGCAAATGCAATGCACATGATGACATGATATGAGATGCATGACAAAGAAAACAACACACGGAGACAAAGACCCAAACCCGAGAAATAAATATAACTAAACGCCGGAAACGGCAAGAGTTGGAGTACAAATTGGGAAAGTTACATCCGGGGTGTTACACAAACCGATCTCAATTGACGGCAAAATGGCCAACCCGCCATTCCTTGAGAGAGACGAGGAGCGAGAACACATAGACGGGCTCGCACGGAGGCCAAGATATATTCGAGCATGGTTGATCGATATCATCATTACATGTTCGATGTTTTTTAATACTACTATTTGGCTGTCATTTTCCGCACTTCCCCTGAATAAATGTGTACTTCATTAGAGATTAAATTAAAATAAGAGTACATACGCTCCACCATGCGGTTCTAGTAGTAATAATACTCTTACTATTAAACCTTGCTGTCGGGGTGTGACGACCCGATACCAACGCTCTAGACACCTTCCATGTTTTCCAAGTTTTGTCGTGTGATTAGTTTTGTTTGTTGCTTTCATCATGTCATCATTTGCATTACACCGGCACTCCATTGCCGTCATGTTATCAAAACTTGCAGCTGTTCGTAGTTGTCGGTCCTCTCTGTTCTCATCGTTGACCGTTTCAAGACCAATCGGGTTTTCTATTCCCTCTTGTCAAACCACCTAACCTCTCTGCACGACCACTGCTTGCTTGCGCATTCGAAACTTCCCCGAACCCGACCCGCTCAGTCATCACCATTGGATTGGGATCATCTCCAAATATCCCTAAAATATCTTCGGTTCATTATTAGACTCTCCTAACCTATTTATTTCGGACCGTTCGATTCTGATCGGAGGGACCAAATAGTCCGACACCTAGTCCCCTCCTATTTAACCGGACCGAACCCTAGATCCTAGGAGATGTCCCATCCTTCCATTCCTCCACCGCCACCCGCACCCTCTCACCTTCTCTCTCGAGATCCTACCAGATCTGATCGAGCCAACCACCTACAACCATCACCCTCCTCGATTTCATCCTCGATCCAAATCCCCTCCGACCGTCTTCCTCGTCCCACGCGCTTGACCAATCGGGTCGCCCGAGCCCGAGATCCTCCTCTGCTCCCAGCCCAAGCACTCCCGTGCACCTCCCATGACGCCCTCGAACCCAAGACGCTTCGTCGCCAAGAGCTCTAGGAAGCCCCATGGTGCCCGGGACCACTGGATCCTGCGTGCCCGAGGAGCACGACCTCCCTGTCGTGGCCTGGCTCTTCGTTCGGTTGTGGCCTCCCTTGATGAACTCCACCTCCGGTCCTCCATCTCCGGCGAGTGCAAACGCAGGTGAGAGCCCCTCCGATGCCCCTCTAATTGCCTACTCTCTCTGTTCCTCTCTCACCCTTGGCTTCACCTTGTTTCTTTACTGCGAGGAGGAACCTTCATGGCCAACTGGAGCTGCATCACCACCACCGAGCTTGTCTGCTACTACGACAAGTCCCTCTACTTGATAAGCCAAGTTCGGCGCCACCATCCTGTGCCTCACCCGTAAGCCGGCATCTTATGCTTTGCGCCGCTGCCTCCCTGCGTCTCCTGCAGCGAGTTGTTGCTTGGCTCGTGCCCAGCCGTGCATTGACCTCGAGCGTCAACCCCGCAGGGCCCAGCTCCCGCTGCCTAGCCCCAAGACCCCGCCGGTGAGAGCAGCACCGTCGGACGTGCTTCACCCTTCCCCTGTTTCCCTCCACCTCTCTCTTATTCGTGTCTCTCTCTATAGGGAACCCACGAGGAGCGCCACTGACCGTCCTTGTTTTCCACGCCCGGATTCCGTCGTCCTCGACCGAATCCTGCTCCATCCAGCAACCCCGAGGCCCGAGCTTGCCTGCTCGTTTCCTCTGCTCGAGCACCGCATGACCTCACGCGTTGACCGCGCCCTTGCTTATCCCACTGCTGTCGGCTTCGCTTGGTCGAGCGAGCGAGGCGACCGCGTGGGCCGCATCCCGCGCCAAGCCCAGCCAGCCGGCCTGCCTTGCCTCTCCATTGACCTGGGCTCGGCCTAGTGGTGAGCCTCCGGGGAGCCCCTCTGCCAGTGCATGTTGGGCCAGCCAGATTCGGCCCGTGTTTTTTTTTCCTCTGAACGAGTTTGCCTAATATCCAGTGAACGCTAGTTTTACTGAAAAACCCCTAGACTTCATGCATTTAATAACTCACAAATTGTGCATCATATGTTAAAACTTTATATATGAAAAATGCTTAGAATTTCATCTAGTTTCATAATATGCAACTTTCATCCATGTTAAAAATGTTTAAATTGATGTTTGCTTTTATTTTTCATAATGACATGTTAAAATGGTTTATTTCATAACTTAATAACGGTAGCTCCGAATTAAATAAACTTTATATGTAAATAGGGTAGAAAAATGCATAGATTAACATGGTGCACTTACTTTGCATGTTTAACAAATTTAAATTATGGTTTAGGGCAGAACAGTACCAAAATTCGAAATATGCATATGGGGATTTTTCGGAATTGTTGTTTGTTATTTCCGGCCTCATTTAACCTTGCCTAAATAGTTAGTTTACTTATGCTTCACCCCTTGCCATGTTAACCAACATTTAATTCTGATGAGTAGCATAATCAAGAGCGAACTAAAAAATTAGATGTGGTGTTTCATCAATATGCAACTCGTTTCATATTGAGCTCCACTTAACTTGTAGTATTGTTTGTTGCACTTTGCCATGCCATGACTCATTAAACCGGACATGCATCATACTTGATTGTGCATCATGCCATGTTTATGTGATGGTTCTTTACCATGATGTTTGCTTCTTTTCGGTTGCGCTTCTCCTTGATAGTTTCGGTTACGTTGCGATTGTGAGGATCTGTTCGACTATGTTGGTTCATCTACTTCACGGACTCGGTCTTCTTCCTAGCAGGATTTCAGGCAAGATGACCGTCACCTTCGATCTCACTTCTACCTTTGCTATGCTAGTTGTCTCGATGCTATCGCTATGTCGCGCTACCTACCACTTGTCCATTAAGCCTCCCAAATTGCCATGATACACTCTAACCTTTTCCACCATCCTAGCAAACCGTTGTTTGGGTATGTTATGGCTTTGCTCAGCCCCTGTTATAGCGTTGCTAGTTGCAGGTGCACTTGCAGGTTGTTCCATGTTGGGACATGGATATGATGGATATCGTGGGATATCACAATATCTCTTATTTAATTAATGCATCTATATACTTGGTAAAGGGTGGAAGGCTCGGCCTTTTGCCTGATGTTTTGTTCCACTCTTTCCGCCTTAGTTTCCGTCATACCGGTGTTATGTTCCTTGATTTTGTGTCTGTAACACTATGATGGTTTATGGGCCACTCTTGACAGTTTTCTTTGAACAAAACTCTTCTAGCAAGGACCAACATTGGTTCTCCATTTGCCAAATAATAACTAAAACTTTCATAGGGAACCGCCCGGCCAGTGCTCCTCATGAGTGTTGGTCCACCTACCTAGCAGTCGGCGGTGCTACCTGGGGGCAACTCGATGTCTTTGGCTATCGTCCACTTAGCATAGACGGTGTTGTCTTGGGAACGAAATATGAGCGGCTCCTATCAGGGTATCGACGCACCGGGTGGTCTTTCTAGTTTTGTTTTACCATTGTCGAAATGTATTGTGCACCGGGATTCCGAGTCTGATTGGAGGGTCCCGAGATGGAGGGTTGTCTCCGCGGATCGTGAGCTTGTCATGGGCTAAGTTGGGACACCCCTACAGGGTTTAAACTTTCGAGAGTCGTGCCCACGGTTAGGTGGCAGATGGGAATTTGTTAATATCCGGTTGTAGTGGACTTGAACTAAACTCAATTAAAATACACCAACTACATGCATAACCATGACTATCTCTTTTCGGGTTCATTCAAGAAGAGAACACGGTTGGGTTGTGTTTGAACGTAAGTAGTTCAGGATCACTGATTGATCATTACTAGTTCGCGACTGTTGCGTAGTTTCTCATCTTACTCTTGTACTCATAAGTCAGCCACCATAAAATGCTTAGTGCTTGCTGCAACCTCACCACTTATCGTTTCCATACCAATTAAGGTTTGCTAGTCTTGATACCCATGGTAATGGGATTGCTGAGTCCTCGTGGCTCATAGTTTACTAGAACAACAATTGTAGGTACATGTAATGTGATGATCTGACGAGAGAGCGATGCTTGTTTGTTTTGGAGTTCTTCTCCTTCTTCTTCGATCAAGGGATAGGTTCCAGGTCGGGGAGCCTGGGATTAGCAGGGTGTATGTCGTTCTTCTTTTTTCGTTTGATTTCATCCGTAGTCGGACCCTGCTCTTCTCTATGATGATTTCTATGTATTGATGAACTATTGTATTGATGTTGTAGCTTGTGGCGAGTGTAAGCCTTTATCTTGTATACTCATCTATTCAGTACATGGTATGTTGTGATGATATCCACCTTGCTATGCACTCGAAATGCGGTTGTGCCCCAATCATGAATTCATCATGTGATTGGGATAGAATTGCATCTTGGGCGCTACAAGTTTGTATCAAAGACTTACCGACCTTAGGAGCCCCCTTGATTGATCGAATCGTTGCTGTTGTTGAGTCTAGAAACAAACTATTTTGAGTCTAGTTATATCGGAGAGTAGGAATTCTTTTTACTCCTCATCCCCTTCATCGCTCTGGTGAGGAATCATGACGTAGATGTTTTGACTTCACTATCCTCTTTTTCACTCAATTTTTTTAGGATCACGCGAGTATTGTGGAATCGGTTTGATATCATTGTGACGGGAATTCTGTCTTGTTGCCTCCTGACATTTAGGGGTTGTGGCAGTGTCCCGGGGAGTTGAGCTCCAAGGTGTTTTTGTCACAGTGCTTATCGTTTCATTTCCGAAATACCAGATATCGCCGACGTCGAAAACGCTTCTATACTCTTTGTGGTGAGAGTAGTTTGACGACACCCAATACTGGGGAGAGCGATCAGATGTATTGCCACATCTAGTATATCGGATGTTTTCAAAGCTCTAAGGTACACAATTTCCGAGGTTTACTTAGTTATGTGTTGACGGATGGATATAGTTTGAGCGTTGGATTTGTTATTGTGTTATATATTTGTGCCTCCCTGTATCCCCAACACCAGATTGCATAACCATAAAGTTTCTGGAGTTCTTAGGTGGGAATTCAAGTAGTTGCCTAGGATATCCTTCCAACAAATGCATGAGGGGTTATGTATTTGCTTCTGGCTTATTCCGCCACCCAAATCCTTTGTTTTGTTTTGAGTTGTGGTATTCAAGTCGCTTCAATGTCAAGTGTTGATCCATACCTTTTCCTAAGCGGTGTTCTCATATTTCTATGGGAGTACTAATCCTTATTGATCATCGAGATTGTCATGTCAATTCTTCTCAACCGACGTGTTCCCTTCAAGTTAATCCGATCCCTTCAACATTTGCAAGATCAATGCTCAATTCTTCTCAACGGTGTTCATTCCGTTCGTCCCTAGTTGTCTATATTTTCCCACCCTCCCCCCCCTTTTTTTTCATGGAGCCAGAATCCTTAACCAAGTATCCATTTTATTGGTTGAAGCATCTTCATTCTTTTCCTTTAATGTTTTTACCCGGTGTTTCTTATGAAGATGCTTAGGGAGGTTCAAGTTCGTCATTCTTCACTCGTTTTCTTCTCCGATGGATTAATTTCAAGCTTCGGTGTTGATCATATCTCTTCCTTTTGTTTAACATATTTTCCCATGTGAATTTCTTATCCAAGGATCTCTTATTTATTCACCTCTCCCAGTTCATATCCAGAGTGTTGAAGGTATCTCAGAAGATTTGCGTTTTCATTCTCAATCCGTTCAAGTTATTTTGAGGTTATTATCTCATTCATGCCATTTAATTCAACCGCTGCAATCCCCCCTTTCAATCAATCGTTCAATGGTGTATCTTTGAGTGGTCCCTAACCCACAGGTCTTTTGCCAGGATCTTACCTGACTCTTCTATTTTTCCAGAGTTATTCTCATATTCTTTTCAAAGTTTGACGTAAGAATGAATTTTCAACAGTCAATTGCCTTCTCCGAGATCGCTTTCAAACTCTTTTCATCTTTGGTTCAACATTAATATCCTTCATTGTTTCGGAATATCTCAACAATTTGGTGTTGTTCCCTATTGGCATTCTCAATTTGAAGATCGGAGAAGAGTTTCTCTAAATCTTGCTCCATTCTCTTGAAGATTCGTGGTTCTAGCTTCATGCCATCCTCTCATAATTGTTCCAATCGTGAGAAATTCTTTTCATACCCATTTGGAGCATTTCATGAGTTGTTTCCATTTTATTCCTTTGAAGGCCATCATTTCAGAATTCTTCATTCTCAATTTTCAGCTCGTTCTCCAAATCTTACCGGTGCTTCATTCCAGTACTCTTTAGTCAGCTTGTGTTCTCTTTGTTCTCTTGTATCTAAATCCCCTCAAGTATCTTCGTTCGTCTGTAATTCTTCCCGACGATTCGCTCCCTTTTCTTCAATCGTTTTCAATTCGTACGGTGGTTCATTAGAGATTCCTCTTCGACTGGTATCATATGAATTCATTTGTTCTCTCATAATCCCACCGGTGGTTCCATCAAGACCTTCTCAAGTTTGCACAATATCTATCCTTAATCCTTCAAGAAGAATAAGTGGCATGCCAATTCCGTTGCTTGTTATCAATTTAAGTTGATGAACGGTAAGCATGATATAATTCTTATCATCAAGGTGATTTAATTCCTTATCCCGAAGGCTCGTCAAAATTGCCGAATCAAGTGTTTCATCCTTTTCTTTTGAGATTCTCAAGCTCTCAATTATATCATCATGAAGTTCCATCTAAATCATTGCAAGGCTTCACCTTTTGTTTTCAACTTCTCTTTCTTTCTATCATCCTTTTATTACAAGAGTTCTTCATGGAGGCTCTACATGGTAGTTCATCAAGGGTTCCTTTCATTCTTCAATTGTTCTTCAAGATTTTTCTTTGAGTTACGATCCGCCAAGCTATACTCTAAAATAAACATGGTGCTCAACACATGTTTTGTTTGAGGAGTTCAAGCATTCTTCATCCTACCTTCCAAAGTGCAATTCTTTCTACCTTATCATTTGAGGTGGTGGTATGCCATTCCTGACAATTGCTCTTTGTGTTTCAAGGTTCACATGTTGTGAAGAATGAGGTATTTTAAATCCATCAATCTCTTTGCTGGAGTTATCTTGGTAAAGATTTCACCTAAAGCCTTCCATTGGGAATGTTTCTATTTGTGGTGCTTATCAATGATCCAAGTTTTCTCTATATCTTATTGGTGAGAAAAGTTTCTCTTCTCTTTCATTCCTCTCAAGCTATCGATCATTTGGTAGTGGCGGAATTGCACCTCAAGTTTTGAGATGTTTTCCATAAGCCCACTACAAGCTTATTCTTTTTGCTGTTGGTTTTCCAACAACTCCGTTCTAACCTCCTTGGAAGGATTCTTTCCAAATTCAATTGTGGTAGAAGTTATCATTTCCTTCTCCGTTCTCTTATTCCGACGATCTATCTTCTATTCGTTCGTTTCGGAGGCATTGTGATGTTGCTCTCGTTTACCGATCATCTCATTTTCTCAAGATCATGTTCTTTTCCTTGCTTGTCCATTCAACAGGAGTGTTGTGTCCTCTATTCAAGTTCCCTTATATCTTATCAAGTATTCCCTCTCTTTTCAACCAGAGTGATGTCCATAATTGTTCTTTCTCGATCCTTGTACATCTCGTTTCAACTGGAGTGCTTGCATGTAGTACCCGTCCATTGTAACCCTTTTCTTAGGTCTTTCAACCTACAAGGTTCTCATAATGTTCCTTGTTCCTCTTTGCTAACGGAGTGTGTGTAATCTCGTTCATCTCCATTATATTCTTTCTTTCAATTTGTTCAACCTCTCAAAGTTCATGGTTTCACTCGTTTGTCAAAGAAGCAATTTTTTACCTCTTGCTCTTCCGCTTCTCTCCGGTGACATCCCTAGATCTTGGGGCGAGATCTCTTGTAAGTGGAGGAGTGTTGTGATGACCCAATACCGACGCTCCAGACGCCTTCTAGGTTTTCCGAGTTTCGTCGTGTGATTTGTTTTGTTTGTTGCTTTCATCATGTCATCATTTGCATTGCACCGGCACTCCGTTGCTATCATGTTTTCAAAACTTGCATCTATTCGTAGTTGTCGGTCCTCTCTGTTCTGATCGTTGACCGTTCCAAGACCAACCGGGTTTTCTATTCCCTCTTGTCAAACCACCTGACCTCTCTATACAACCACCGTTCGCTTGCGCGTTCGAAACTTCCCCGAACCCGACCCGCTCAGTCATCACTGTCGGTGTCAAAATCGGCGGATCTCGGGTAGGGGGTCCCGAACTATGCGTCTGAGGTTGATGGTAACCGGAGACAAGGGACACAAAGTTTTACCTAGGTTCGGGCCCTCTTGATGGAGGTAATACCCTACGTCCTGCTTGATTAATATTGATGAGTATGGGGTTACAAGAGTTGATCTACCATGAGATCGTAATGGCTAAAACCCTAGAAGTCTAGCCTATATTATTATGATTATTCCCATGGACTAAACCCTCCAGTTTATATAGACACTGGAGGGGACTAGGGTTGTACAAAGTTAGTTACAGAGAAAGGAATCCTCATATCGGAACGCCAAGCTTGCCATCCACGCCAAGGAGAGTCCCATCCGGACACGGGTGAGAGTCTTCGGTCCTGTATCTTCGAAGCCCATTAGTCCGGCCCATGTCCAATAGGTCAGACGCCCGAGGACCCCTTAGTTCAAGACTCCCTCAGTAGCCCCTGAACCAGGCTTCAATGACGAGGTGTCCGGCGCGCAGATTGTCTTCGGCATTGCAAGGCGGGTTCCTCCTCCGAATACTCCAAAACAGCCTTCGAACACAAAGAACCTGTCCGACTCTTCAAAACAAGCACCATACACAACAACAGAGAGTATAATATTTCACGAGTCCAATCTACTGACAACTTTTCATAGCATGACACCACATCACCACCCGGACATTATTTCGAACTGTTTTTTCAGCCTTCCACTTCATATTCTGAGGTGCGGTTTTACTGGCACGCCTTGTCAAAGAAGAGATCATGTCCCCTTATTGTTGGATTCTCATCAATACGGGCGTGGGTAATCCAACCATGCCGTCTGCGCGGCCCTTGGGAAATAGGCGAGTTTTAAGGCGAGTGGGGAGGCGCTTGATATTCACTGCCTTTATAAAGGGATAATGACTCACCCCCTTTCACCCACGCCTTCTCTCTCTCTCTATGCCCATCCATTCTCGAGCTCCAGCGCCCAAGCCTCCATCCTTTCCGCCTCCAAAAATCACTGCAGACATGTCCGGATCTAGAGCGCAAGGCAAGTGGATGGTTTCCTCCGTCAAGGAGAAGGACATCGCCAGGCTTTGGGAGGCCGGGTACCTAGCCAAGGAGATCGCACACCGGCTTCCGGCCAAGGGACAGATTGTCCCCACCCAGAGCCCCGTGAGAGGGTCGTGTTCATCCCCCACGTCGTCCGCAGGTTGGGATTTCCTCTCCACCCATTCGTCTGCGGGCTCATGTTTTACTATGGGCTGGATTTCCACGATCTGGCCCCCAACTCCTTCCTCAATATCTCGGCGTTTCTTGTCATGTGTGAGGCCTTCCTCCATATCCCTCCCCACTTCAGACTGTGGTTGAAGGTATTCAACGTGAAGCCAAAGGTGGTGGATGCCCAACATGCAGAGTGTGGAGGTGCCATGGTGAGCAAGCTACCCAACATCACATGGCCCAAGGGCACCTTTGTGGAGACCGTCAAGGGGTGGCAACAGCAGTGGTTCTATGTCACAGAGCCTCGTGATGCCACCTAGGTTGCGGCTCCCGAATTCCAGTCCGGAGCCCCGATGCGGCTCACCGCCTGGCTAGTGAAATGCCTGGACTGGTCTTCGTTGGACGAGCTGACTGCACTCCAGACGCGCATCAAGCGCATGGTGGACAAGAACGTCAAGCTTGTCAATGTGATCCAGGTAATGCTCGCTGGCCGGATCCTTCGTGCCAAAGCCGGACTTGCCACTTTGTGGGAGTTTGATCTAGCCAAGCACCAGACCTTGCAACAGTTCTTCGGCAATACGCGCAAAAACATCTGGAAGGTGCTCTTCAAGGCCAACGAGACGTGGCCAGTGACGGACGAAGACCGCAGGCATGACCTGGCCCATCCCGCAAGTGTGGTAAGTTTTCCGTATTTCAAGGTGTACCCTTTACTTGCATACTCAAGGGAGATGTCTAAACTTCCCTATTTGTTTTTTCAAGGCTGGACAAAGAAGGCAGAGTGGATTCAGTGTTCGGCTCCGCTGCCCGAAGAACTAGCTATCCCTCTTCTAACGAAGATGCTGGTTCCGACTCTCTATCAAGCACTGGAGAAGAAGGCCAAGAAGAAGGCCAAGGGGACTAGGGGTGATCTCCGCCACAAGTGCACTTCAGACGTGATGTCCGAAGACGCCGACACCCACTCCCCTCCCGCCACCGACGATGAGGAGTAGGAAAGCGATTCTCCCCCAGAGGGGGGAAGGAAGAAAAGGGAAGCCTCCATGCATCTGGAGGCAGAGGCATCCAAGAAAGGGAGGGCCTCCGTCGCGGACAACCCCGCGTGGGACGTTGATAGCAGCTCAGAGTGGCGCCCCAGGGATAAGCCCCTGGCCGAATCGTAAGTACCCAAAGACGCACTCAAATATCCAGCTTCTTTACTTCATAGTTCTAACATGTTGAATCATGCATTTGCAGTCCGGCTCGTTCCGACCTCGAGCGATCCTCGTCTTCGGGGAACTCGTTGTATCCGAAGGTGATGGAAAGCGGGTCTCTCCCGGCGGCCTCCTCTCCCGAGATGGTGGAAGACGCTGAAGTGTTGTCCCGAAGGACACTTCTAGCTCAGGGGGAGGCACAGGAGGCCGTCACGATGGCGCCAGAAAATAACATCTCGGCCGCCGGACACATGGGGAGAAGATCCCCATGGAGACTGGCGATGGGGGTCATCCTCAATTCGGCCCCTAGCCGAATATGATCCCGGAGACCTATACGGCTCCAGAATCCGGTAGGCAGCCTCCTTCCAAGGAAGGAGGTGCGCCAATTCCACCGGTGACCTCTGTCCATCCAGAGGCAACGAATGCTCTAATGGAAGCACTTCAAAGTGCTTCCATTGTGGAGGAACATCGTACCCTTATGGGTATGGTGGTTGAGAGGATTCAGTCCGCCAAGAGCGGACTGACCGAAGCCTGCACAAGCCTTCTAACAGGCTTTGAGGTAAGTGATGCAATAAAAAGAATGTTATAGTATAGATAGTAGCCCTTGAGACTCTGTCCGTTGTTCGGAAAGAAAAGCCGGACAGAGGATCAAGTAATTTTTGTAGGAGACTAACTAAATATGTCTTATGTGAATAAGCAGGCGTTGTCGCTGGCCGCAACCTCTCATGCTACTGAGGTCTCCAGACTAAAGCAGAGTCTGGAGCGGGCAGAGGAAGAGCTCAGCCGTGTAAAAAAGCATCTAGAAGACAAGCAAGGTATGCAATGACCTTGTGTATATCTGGAAAGGATGAATGATTTGTGCTGACCATAGTGCCATGATATTTATTAGGAGCGTCGACCGAAGTGGAGGCCCTCAAGAAGGCGCTGGCCGAGGCCGAGGAGAGAGCGGCAAAGGAACAAGCCGCTCATGAGAAACACGAGGCCAGGGTTGGCGAGGTACGGCAGGAGCTCCAGGACGCTATGCAGAAATGCGAGTCCTTGGAGTGCAATATTGCGGATCAAGAGTCCGAACTTACGAAGGCCCGCCAGAGCGCACACGATGCCCGGATTGAAGCCCAGGGCGACCTCCAGGAAATCTAGGAGGCCAGGAAAATCGCGACGGGTAAGGCCTTTATTATGCAAAGCAAATATGTGAAGAATAGGTATCTCTTACTAACCCAGAGTTGGAGTTCTCCAGGAGCGTTTGCGGATTTACCGCGCGGTGTTGTCGATGCTACGGAGTTCTTTCGAGCCGAAGAGGGGAGTTCGATGGAGAAGCTGTTCTTGTCGAAGTACCTTGCGCCAGAACATCCGGCGCCCTTTAGCGATAAGCTAAAACAGCTGATCGAATTGAATAGGGTGGACGAACTAGCGATGAAGGATTTAATAATCCGGCTATGGCCCGCCGAAGTCATACCTAGCAACTACTTCGGACTCGTGAAGCGGCTGGTCAATGCCTGCCCTCGGCTTGACGTCATCAAGCGGTCGATCTCCATCGAAGGTGCGCGGATGGCCTTCGCCCGTGTCAAGATACAGTGGGCGAAGATGGACGCCGTTAAGGTCGTGATTGAGGGACCGCCCATTGGCAAGGAGCACCGCACGCCGGAGCGCTATTTTGATGATGTCCTCCATGGATCCCGCATTGTAGAGGGCCAGCGTTCAAAAGATATTATCTTTGAATGAGTACCTTCATGTTATCCCACCTTGTATGATGAAAAAAAGACCGATATGCAATATAATGCTTGCTGTTTATTTTGGAATTTTACCTCCTGCGCGGCCGTTTTTTTTATTAAATCTAAGAGGTGGCCAGTCTTCGGCTTCAACCCCCACGTAGGTAGTACGGGGGTGTTTTGGGATGGAATCTAAACACTCTTGATCCAAGAAATTGGTCCTTGAAGGAGGTGTTTAGCGCAACAAACCAGGCAATCAGACTATGCGGCTTTATCGCCCTCACTTAGCCATAGGAGTTTGGCAATAGAAATATGGGTGCATCCCCTAGTGTCTGTTAGTCTGGACTAGGGTGTTGTAGACACCTCATCGGGTGAACGCCGATCCGTCGCATAATGTGGAAACAATTGTAAGAGATTTTAACCTCCGAAGAGCTGATCGGGTCACGCCGCATCATGATAGTCGGTTTTCGGCTTTCTCAACAGAGGTGCTCATTCATATAAACTAGGACACAATCGCAGTAGTTCTCCCTCTACTACCCTAGCCGATAGAGCGGAATGTAAGGTAGTAAGCACAGGAGCCGGGCAACCCAACTATTGACCAAAGACATGATTCGCAGCCGATGCATATAATGCTAAATTCGGGGGCCGGACTATACTATAGAAGTGTTCGGACTTGTTGCCATAGTATGGGGCGCAAGAAAGCCCATGGCGAATTATGGCGTACCAAGGTGTACGGATGCAAATAAAAATAGCGAAATAAAACTAAAGTAGTAAGCTATTTCCACATAGGTTGGGCCGCAAACTGTTTCGATTATTAATTTTGATTAATACATCAAAGCGTATTTGTACAAATAGTGCGATAAGCAACAGTGGCTATTTAACATGCCAGGACCAAGGGGGAGCTGCGTACGGGTCCTGAAAACAGGTAGAATGATCGCTAAGATGAACATATAGAGATTCCCCCGTACGTCTGTGCTACTTGCCACCTTGGTGTATCCGTCCTTCGAAAGGACCGATTATAAGGTCGTCGATAGGGGCCTACGGAAAAGAAACCTGAAAAGGATAAAAAGAAAAGTAAAAGTATGTGTGTCCATGGAAGGTGGAGCCATATTGTGGACCATAGTCTGGTTATGCCTCCATCTCTGTCCATGGTATTTTTAGTGCATAGTTATGTACGCGTGGTATGTATGCCGCCACTTGGTCGGGACTGAGACGGAGGTCGAATTGCTAGTCGAGCTCCTGACGAGCGAGACTGTCCTGCCGCAGAGTAGTCCGGACTCGTTTGACAGTGTCCGGGAGCATGGCCACCGAATTAAGGTTTTGCTTGTGAAGGCTGCTCTGTACCTCTCCTGCCAGGGCAGCGGTGTGCTCCACGGTACGGAAGGTGCGCTCCGTGTTTCCATTGATGGTTATGACACCGCGTGGTCCGGGCATCTTGTGCTTGAGATAAGCATAGTGCGGCACTGCATTGAATCGGGCAAACGCGGTTCGTCCGAGCAATGTGTGATAGCCACCACGGGAGGGGACGATATCGAAGATTAAATCTTCACTTCGGAAGTTTTCCGGAGATCCGAACACGACCTCTAATGTGATTGAGCCCGAGCAGCGGGCCTCTACACCTGGTATAACTCCTTTAAAGGTAGTTTTGGTGGGCTTGATCCTTGATGGACCGATGCCCATTTTGCGTGTTGTATCCTGATAGAGCAGGTTGAGGCTGTTGCCACCGTCCATGAGGACTCGTGTGAGGTGGGATCCATCAATTATTGGGTCGAGAACTAGTGCGGCTGGACCGCCATGACAGATACTGGTCATATGGTCCCTGTGATCAAAGGTGATCAGGCCTAAACACCATGGGTTGAATTTTGGGGCGACTGGCTCTATCGCATAGACATCCCTGAGCGCGCGCTTGCGCTCCCTATTGATGATATGGGTAGCGTATATCATGTTCATCATTTTTACTTGAGGGGGAAACTTCTTCTATCTCCCTGTGTCTGGTGGACGGGGCTCCTTGTCGTCATTCTCGCTTTGCGACCCCTTCTCCTTGTCTTCGGCATTTAACTTGCCGGCCTCTTTGAAGACCCAACAACTCCGGTCAGTATGATTGGCTGGTTTATCAGGGGTGCGACGGATCTGACATGGATGATCGAGTATGCGGTCCAGACTGGAAGGGCCCTGATTATTTCTTTTATATGGCTTCTTCCGCTGACCGGACTTGGAGCCACTAAATCTGGCGTTGACCGTCGTGTCATCGGTATTGTCACCATTGTTTTGACACTTGTGCCTGTTCCATCGGGGCTTGCTGTTGCTGTTTCTGGCTTCCGAGGTGCTAGGTTCGCTTGCATTGTTATTGTTGCGGGCTAGCCAGCTATCTTCGCCCGGGTACAAGTGGGTCATGAGTGCCGTGAGGGCTGCCATGGACTTCGGCTTTTCTTGGCCGAGGTGTCTGGCAAGCCATTCGTGGCGGATGCTGTGTTTGAAGGCCGCTAGGGCTTCATCATCCAGACAGTCGACGATTTGGTTCTTTTTAGTTAAGAACCTAGTCCAGAATTTCCTTGCTGACTCTCCGGGCTATTGGACTATGTGACTTAAGTCATCGGCATCCGGAGGTCTAACGTATGTCCCTTGGAAGTTGTCGCGGAAGGCATCTTCCAGGTCTTCCCAGCTGCCAATAGAGTTTTCAGGCAGGCTGTTCAGCCAATGCCAGGCTGGCCCCTTCAGTTTTAGGGGGGAGGTATTTGATGGCATGAAGATCATCGCCGCGGGCCATATGAATATGGAGAATAAAGTCTTCAATCCATACCACGGGATATGTGGTTCAATCAGATGATTCGATATTCACGGGTTTGAACCCTTGTGGGAATTCATGTTCCATTACTTCATCAGTGAAGCATAGGGGGTGTGCGGCACCTCTATATCGGGCCAGATTGTGACATAGTTCGAATGAAGTCCTTCTACGGCTTTCGGCTCAGACGTGATTGTGCTTGCCATGTTTGGCTTGATAGCCGTCATCACGCGTCGGGGCACGCCCCCGTGATCCGTAGATCGATCTGGCCGGATCTGCTTTATTCTTCAGGTCCTGTCGCAGGTCATACGTGTATCCCTGAGTAGTTTTGTCTCTGCCTTTACGGCGAGGAAGGATGGGCCAGTGTTCGGCTTGAGTTGCCGTTTTGTCCTGGCCACGTGGTGGTCGATAAGCCGCATTACGCGCTGATGGTACGGGCTCAAGTGCCTTGTCATCGAATTGAGGTAGCAATTTACAGTTCGGGTAACTTTTGGTTGGGCGCTCGAGGCCGTATTCTTCTACTGCCAGGACATCGGTCCATCTATCGTTGAGCAGATCTTGATCAGCTTCAAGCTGTTGCTGCTTCTTTTTCAGGCTCCTTGCAGTGTCTATTAGCCATTGCTTAAAGCGCTCCTGCTCGAGAGGTTCCTCAGGCACGATAAAGTCGCCGAGGCTCACCTCATCCTCGGAGGGTGGAAGATAATTACTGTCATCCGAGTCTTCGTTTGCAGCCTGTTCATCTGGGCTAACTCGCCCATCCTCCTGATTGTCTTGTTCAGAGTTTTCCTCGATGGGATTTTCTTGGTCTTCGGCATCATCCGGGGTGTTGTTGTCTCTCATGCCGGTATTGCTGTCATTGCTGCTGCGTGATTTAGAGCGGCGTCATTGGAGCTTTTGCCGTATCTCGGGAGGTTTATCCTCTACTGGATTTTTCTCTTTATTGTTGCACTCTCCTTGGGTGCATCCACCATGTACACGTCATACGAAGAGGTGGCCGTCCAGCGTTCGGTAAATGGCGGGTTTTCAGCTTGCTCCTCTCCAGCATCGTCGTCCATACCGTCGATGTCTTCGGAGCTGTAATCAAGCATGTCAATTAAGTCCTCTACTGTGGCGATGAAGTGGGTGGTGGTTGGGACGTAAAATTCCCCGCTCTCAGCCCCTAGTCCGTGCTGGGTGTAGTTCGGACGTTGCTCCTTCGTAATCATGAGGGATCGCATCAAGTCCAGAGCCTCGCTTAAAGGCGAGGTTTGTTGAGGAGAAAAAGAATTCGTGGAGTATGGCGGGAAGGGAATTCCTTGGCCGAGCTCACACATTGCTGACTCCGAGAGTTCGGAGCCGGCGTCCAGGGAAGAGTCCGGCTTGGGATGGATGCCGGTGATGCTGCTTCCTCCATCTCTCCCGTACTAGGCCTAGTGGCCACATATAGTCCGGCGAGTTTAGAAATCCCGTCTTCGGTACTGGCGAGGCGCTCCAGCTCTATGGCCAGAGCTGAGGTTGGGGTCGTAAATCCTTGGAAGATCAAGTCTCTTCGGATATCAGCGACATAATCCAGGTTTCCAAAACTAATTTGGTCACCTGAGGCGTAGTTGTCGATCTGCTCCAGATGGACAAGCGAGTTGGCTCGCACTGCGAAGTCGCCGAATACGAAGACCTGACTGGGGGAAAAACCTCCCCTAGGGCAGAGTCTTTACATATGATGGATGGAGCCATCAAACCTTCTGGAGACGACGCAGCGGAACTCTCAATGAAAGCACAAATGCCGGTGTCAAAACTGCCGGATCTCGGGTAGGGGGTCCTGAACTGTGCGTCTGAGGTTTATGGTAATAGGAGACAAGGGACATGAAGTTTTACCCAGGTTTGGTCCCTCTTGATGTAGGTAATACCCTACGTCCTTCTTGATTAATATTGATGAGTATGGGGGTTACAAGAGATGATCTACCATAAGATCGTAATGGCTAAAACCCTAGAAGTCTAGCCTATATGATTATGATTATTACCATGGGCTAACACTCCGGTTTATATAGACACCGGAGGGGACTAGGGTTGTACAAAGTTGGTTACAGAGAAAGGAATCCTCATATCCGAACGCCAAGCTTGCTGTCCACGCCAAGGACAGTCCCATCCGGACACGGGTGAGAGTCTTCGGTCTTGTATCTTCATAGCCCATCAGTCCAGCCCATGTCCAACAGGACGGACGCCCGAGGACCCCTTAGTCTAGAAATCCCTCAATCACCACTGGATTAGGATCATCTCCAAATATCCCAAAAATATCTTCGATTCTTTATTAGACTCTCCTAGCCTATTAATTTCGGACCGTCCGATTTTGATTGGAGGGACCAAATAGTCCAACACCTAGTCCCCTGCCTATTTAACCGGACCAAACCCTAGATCCTAGGAGATGTCCCATCCTTCCATTCCTCCACCGCCACACACACCCTCTCACCTTCTCTCTCGGGATCCTAGCAGATCCGATCGAGCCATCCACCTGCAACCATCTCCCTCCTTGATTTCATCCTCAAATAAAATCCCCTCCGACCGTCTTCCCCGTCTCGCGCGCTTCACCAATCGGGTCGCCCGAGCCCGAGCTCCTCCTCTGCTCCCTGCCGAAGCACTCCCATGCACCTCCCATGGCGCCCTCGTCCCCAAGACGCGTCGTCGCCAAGAGCTCTAGGAACCCCCATGGTGCCCGGGCCCAGTGGATCCCGCGTGCCCGAGGAGCACGTCCTCCCTGTCGTGGCCTGGCTCTTCCTTCGGTCGTGGCCTCCCCTGATGAACTCCACCTCCGTTCTTCCATCTCCGGCGAGTGTAGACGCCAGTGAGAGCCCCTCTGATGTCCCACTAATCGCCTACTCTCGCTGTTCCTCTCTCACCCTTAGCTTCTCGTTTCTTTACTGCGAGGAGGAACCTCCATGGCCAACTGGAGCTGCAGCACCGCCCCTGATCTTGTCCACTACTGCGTCAAAGTCCCTCTGCTCGATCTGCCAAGTCCAGCGCCGCCGTCCTATGCCTAGCGCCGTAAGCGGGCATTTTATGCTTTGCGCCGCTGCCTCCTTGCGTCTCCTACAGCGAGCTGTTGCTCGGCTCGTGCCCAGCCGCACGTTGATCTCGACGTCGACCCCGCCGGGCCCTGCTCCCGCTACCTATCCCCAAGACCCCGCCAGTGAGACCAGTGTTGTCCGCCGTGCTTCACCCTTCCCCTATTTCCCTACATCTCTCTCTTATTCGTGTCTCTCTCTACAGGGAACCCCCGAGGAGCACTGCTGACCGTCCTCATTTTCCACGCCTGGATTCCATCGTCCTCGACCAAATCCCTACTCCATCAAGCGACCCCGAGGCCCGACCTCGCGCGTTGACCGTGCCCCCGCTTCTCCCGCTGCTTCGTGCTTCGCTTTGTCGAGTGAGCGAGGCGACCGCGTGGGCGGCATCCTGCACCAAGCCCAGCCAGCCGGCCTATCTTGCCTCTCCACTAACCTGGGCTCGGCCCAGTGGTGAGCCTCCCGGGAGCCCCTCTGTCGGTGCATGTTGGGCCCGCCAGATTCGGCCCGTCTTGGTTTTTTCCTCTGAACGAGTTTGCCTATTAATCAAGTGAACGCTAGTTTTATAGAAACACCCCTAGACTTCATGCATTTAATAACTCACAAATCATGCATCATATGTAAAAACTTTATATATGAAAAATGCTTAGAATTTCATCTAGTTTCATGATATGCAACGTTCATCCATGTTAAAAATGTTTAAATTGATGTTTGCACTTATTTTGCAAAATGACCGGTTAAAATGGTTTATTTCATAACTTAATAACCATAGCTCCGAATTAAATAAACTTTATATGTAAATGGGGTAGAAAAATGCATAGATTAACATGGTGCACTTACTTTGCATGTTTAACAAATCTAAAATATGGTTTAGGGCAGAACAGTACCAAAATTCAAAATATGCGTATGGGGATTTTTGGAATTGTTGTTTGTTATTTCCGGCCTCATTTAAACTTGCCTAAATAGTTAGTTTACTTATTCTTCACCTCTTGCCACTACTAGGAAAAGGGCTATAGATGAAATTGACACTAATGGCGCACCAGAGAAGTGCTGCGCCACTACTATATACTAATGGCGCACCAGACACAAGGTGCACCATTAGTAACAATTTTTTTTTCCTTTTTCCAAACATACTAATGGCGCATCCGGGCAAAGTGCGCCATTACTAGTTCTAACTAGTAATGGCGCACCAGCCATAGAGTGCGTCACTACTATATTTTTTTTACTCTTTTTTTTGCAAAACTACTAATGGCGCACCGTGGCACAGTGCGCCATTACTAGTTTAAACTACTAATGGCGCACTATGCCACGGTGCGCCATTAGTATATATTTTTTAATTTTTTTTTTGCAAAACTACTAATGGCGCACGGCCAGCAGGTGCGCCATTAGTATGTTGGGTTACTAATGGCACATGGCTGGGTGGTGTGCCATTAGTAACCTGGGACCAGCTAGATATTTTGGATTGCCACACACCTACACACTCACTTTCCCCACTTCATTCCCTCCACCTCCTTCTCCAAGCTTGACGGCTGCCTCCTCCTCCTCACCTCATTTGCACCATAGATTTATAAAAATTAAGTGGTGAAATTACCTTTTTTTGATAGGTAAGTAAGGGGAAAGCTATCTTCATGTTGTAGATCTACTTTTTTCTCCCTAGCTCGCTCCAACAACGTGCACATGCACTTTTTGTGGCCTAGCTAGATCTATGTATGTTTGTGGTGTTGCATATGTTTGTGGTGTTGCATATATGTTTGTGTTTGAAGGTACCAGTATTTGAAATGCGATAGTTGCCAATATTTTGTCGGAATGTTGATTCATTTCCGTTTCGGCGAGAATTTTGGCACTATGCATTCTTTTTGGTCCTATTTTTAGGGAAAGTCATGCCAAATTTTTTCTTGGTTCTAATATATTGTTTTGCTCTACCCCGCAGGCGACCATGGGCCGCACGATGACCGAAGGCATCGTGAATAGGTTTTTGAGCTCCGCGAAGGCCGAGCTGCTTCAAAAGAACGAGGCGGAGATAAGATGTCCGTGTCGAAGATGCAAGCTGAAGAGCCTTATTGCGGACCCGGATTCCGGGAAGGTGCAGGACCACCTGCTCTTGCGTGGTTTCATGGATGGCTATCGGTGGCAAGGTGATGAAGATGACTATGAAGTCGTCCATGGGGGCCGGGCAAGAAATGACGAAGGGCAGCAAGACAACCATCGTGGCTCTGGCGGGCGAGAAGACGAAGAATCTCCAGGACATGATCACGACGGTGATGCTGTACACAGTCATCATGTAGAAGATGCCGGACATGATGATGAGGAAGATGCCGGAGCAGACGAAGGGCATGATCATGAAGATGAAGATGTCGGCGGAGCAGATGACGATGGACCATCGATGGGCTGGGTGCAGGACCCTCATATTCAAGAGCTGCTTCTCAAGCAGACGGATAACGCAAGAGCTGCCGCCCGAGAGAAAGCCAAGCTGGATCAACTAGAGATAGATGCGGTTACTCCATTGCATGAAGGATGTAGGCCCGAGGATACCTGCCTGAAAGTAACGCTCATGGCTCTGGAGATGAAGGTAAAACACAAAATGACCGACGCATGCTTCGATGAGAACATGTCATTCTGGCACGAACGTCTTCCCAAGGGGAACAAGTGCCCTACCAGTTTCGAGGAGGCAAAGAAAATCATGTGTCCTCTGGATTTACCGCATGTGAAATACCATGTGTGCATGAACAATTGCATAATTTATCGGGACGAGCACACGGAGTCTACCATATGTCCGGTGTGCGGCGTCACTCGATACAAGAAGAGGAAGAAAGCTCCTCGAAAAGTGGTGTGGTACTTTTCGATCACTCCTTGTCTGCAGCGGTATTTCGTGGACCCTAAGGTAGCAAAGCTCCTGCGTTGGCACGCGGATAGGGAGGAGAAGAAGCGAGAAGATGACGCAAATGATCCGGATATAAATAAAAAAGACAAGTTCCTGAGTCACCCTAAGGATGGGAGCCAGTGGCAAGCGTTGAACTTCGAACACCCAGAATTTGGGAAGGATCCAAGGAACATCGTGCTAGGCGCGAGCACCGATGGAGTCAATCCGTTTGGCAGCCAGACAAGCACACATAGCACCTGGCCTGTGTTTGTGTGGATGTACAACCTTCCCCCCTGGTTGTGCACGAAGAGCAAGTACATTCACATGAGTATGCTAATTGAAGGGCTGAAACAACCAGGGAACGACATCAATCTGTATCTGGGGCTGCTGAAAGAGGAGCTAGACACGCTGTGGAAAACACCAGCCAATACGTGGGACGCCGCAGAGAAAGAATATTTCCCTATGAGAGCCGCACTGCTCACGACGGTGCACGACTATCTCGGTTACGGATATCTCGCGGGGCAGGTGGTCCACTGATTTTCTGGATGCGTCAGGTTCATGGATGACACAACGTATCGCCAGCTAGATAGAGATCCCGGGTCTTCGAAAACCGTGTTCATGGGACATCGAAGGTGGCTTCGCGACGATGACCCGTGGAGGAAACGCAAGGATCTGTTCGATGGTGAAACCGAACCCTGAAGAGCCCACGTACGAGGAGCGGCGAGGAAATAGACGAGCTATTGAAAAATTGGAAAGATTGCCCACTGCCGGGAAAGAAGCAAAAGGCACCAGAGCCGGGAAAGATGCAAAAGGCGCCAGAGCCACTGCTGAAGGTATGGAAAACGAGGTCTGTTTTCTGGGACTTGCCGTACTGGAAGATCCACCGTGTGCCTCACAGCCTTGATGCCATGCATATCACGAAGAACGTGTGCGAGAGTCTCCTTGGTACCCTGCTCAACATGCCAGAGAGGACCAAAGATGGGCCGAAAGCAAGGGCAGACTTGAAATCAATGGGCATCAGACAGGAGCTTCACGCTAATGATGTTGGTGATGATGATGATGATGAGGCGAAGAAGGACACAGAAAGTCGTCGCAAAGGCAAAAAGGTCAAGAAGACCGGAAATGACTACCCTCCCGCGTGCTTCACTCTAAGTCAGGAGGAGATCGAGCAGTTTTTCACCTGCCTCGTAGGAGTAAAACTTCCTTATGGTTACGTGGGGAAGATAAGAAGATACCTAGACCCAGCAAAGCATAAGTTCAGCGGGATGAAGTCTCACGACTGTCACGTGCTGATGACGCAGATACTTCCAGTTGCAATCGGTGGGATCATGGACGGTCACGTCCGTGAAACGCTATTTGGCCTATGCAACTTTTTCGACGTCATCTCTCGGAAGTCGGTTGGCGTGAGGCAACTCAGAAGACTACAGGAAGAGATTGTGGTGATACTATGCGAGCTTGAGATGTACTTCCCGCCTGCATTCTTCGACGTTATGGTGCATCCGCTGGTCCATATCGTGGAGGATATCATCCAACTTGGGCCGACGTTCCTACACAGCATGATGCCATTCGAAAGGATGAATGGTGTCATCAAAGGATACGTTCACAACATGTCACGTCCAGAGGGAAGCATAGCCAGGGGCTTTCTGACCGAAGAGTCACGAATTATGTAGGCATCGAGAACCTCGTTGGTCCGCCCGTCAACAGGCACCTCGGCAGGCTCGCTGGATGGGGTCACCGTGAGGGTCGCCGCGAAATGCATGTCGACTTTGAGGGTCGACTCGCCGATTTTGAAAGAGCAAACCTAGTCGCGCTACAACACATAGACGTGGTCGATCCTTGGGTGGTAGAGCACAAAACCTTTATTGAGAAGATGTACAATGACCGAGGCCAACAGAGGACGGACGTAGATATAATCAAAGAGCACAACTCATGTTTCATGCGTTGGTTCAAGCAGAAACTTCTGTCGTACCCTTTACATGAGGATTCTTCCGCGGAACAACAACTCATATTCGCCATGTCACAGGGCGCCGAGCACAACCTGATGACCTATGAGGCGTACGATATCAACGGCTACACATTCTACACCGAGGACAAGGACATGAAGAGCGATGGTTATCAGAACTCTGGGGTAACGATGGAATCCTACACTGGTAACGACAAGGACAGATACTACGGAAGGATCAAGGAGATCTAGGAGCTGAGCTACGCTGGAGAGAAGGTCCCGATGTTCCGTGTAAGATGGGCCAAGAGCGTCCTAAAAGAAGACCGGTATTTCACCACCATGGTTATACCCGAAGCCAAATCCAAGACCGCGGGCGCAAACATGACCGCGAAAAATGAGCCATGGGTACTGGCTTCCCAAGTGGACCAATGCTTCTTCATTACCGACCCGTCAAAGCCCAGTCGTGTTGTCGTGAGGAGAGGCAAAAGGAAGATCATCGGAATGGATGGAGTAGCCAATGAGAAAGACTTCGACAAGTACGGCGACCCGAAGATCGAACATGACGACGACGATGAAGTAGCATCATACACCACAAGAAGAAGCAGGACCACCCTACCTAAAGGACGTCCGTTCCATAGAAGAACTCCATTTGCGAAAAAGAAGGGCAAGAAGATTGTGAACAGATAGCTAGCTAAGATCGATTGTATTCGAATCGTAGTCTTCATTTCTCAATTGTATTTCATGGGCACTTTTTGATATCATGAATATTTTAAATTTCGTGGGCACTTTTTGAATTCATGAGGACACTCGATCTCGATCCCCCTCCATCTCGATCTTGATTCCCCCTCCATCTCGATCTCGATCCCCCTCCATCTCGATCGCTATCCCCCTCCATCTCGATCTCGATCCTACCCGCACCCTCCCTCGCTAGCTCCACCGCCGCTGATGACCCATCGCACCCTCCCCCGCTCCACCACCGCCGACGAGCACCCCCCGCACCCACCCCCGCTCCACCGCCGCCGCCGATGATATTTTCAAATAACAAATTTGATGATATTTTTTAAAAAGTTATTAGTGTTTTTCTAAAAAAATATTACTGTTTCATATTCATATTCATTTTTCAAAAAATAATAATAAATTATTACTGTTTTTATAAAAATATATTACTATTTCATATTCATATTCATTTTTAAAATAAAAATAAAGTGTAGACTACAATTGTTGTTAAACAACAATTATTACTGTTTTTATAAAAAAATATTACTGTTTCATATTCATATTCATTTTTTTAAAAAAATAAAAAAATCTTACTTATGGCACACGGGTGGCTGGTGCGCCATTGCTATCTAAAAAAAAGAATACTTATGGCGCATTGTCTCGCTGGTGCGCCATTGCTATTAAAAAACATTCTAATGGCGCACCGCCTGGGGGTGCGCCATTAGTAATCTTCCCCCATCCATACACTTCGTCCCTCCCTCGTCCCTCCCTCTCGCCAGACTACTTCGTCCCTCTCCCTCCACCGCGCCGCCGCCGCCGCTGCCCCGACCCACTGCGCCGCAGCCGCCCACGCGCCCCCGCCGCCTCCCTCTCCCTTCCTCCCCCTCGAGCGCCCTCCCCCCGCCCCGCCTCCCCCTCAAACCCTAGAAACCGCCAGAGGATTTGGAAGCCTCGGAGCCGCCGGAGCCTCGGAGCCCCACGTCCACTAGGAGAGGAGGCCCCACGTCCAGCGGGAGAGGAGGCCCGTGACCTCCCCGCCGTGACCTCCCCACTGTCCAGCAGGAGAACAGGGTATGAATCCCTCTTCCCCTTGTCTCTTGCTGATTTTCTTCTTCATCTCCTCCAATCTCTGACGTGTTCTCATCTATAGTTGTGTTGTGCTATTGTGTTGTGTGAAGGAAGGACTTGGTTCAACAGGATACAGAGAAGCTGCTGCTGTGGGTTCGACTTGTTTGGATTTGCTTCCCCTGTCACCAAGGTGACCACTTGTCTCGCCTCTCTCCCCCTTTGTACAAGTTCATGGCTGTGGAGTGCTATGGTCGATGCTTGTCTCAGCTGTATGCATTTGATTTCAGACCATGTAGCTTGTATATGCTGTACTTTTACCTGCTAGTTTCTTTGGCATGGTTTTTATTCAAGTGAAACCAAACCCTGACAGTAACACATTTGCTTCTTATTGTACATGACTATGTTTATTGTGCCGAAACATCTGTCTGGTCTAATTAGAATGTATATGTGAGTTAAATAGGTCTGATTTTTGTTTTACGGGGTGGTAGAGGCAGCATCCATGTATTTGGGTAGCTAGTGGTTGTTTTTTGCTGTGTTGCAAGAAAGGAGATAATGTTGGCTGAATGTGCTTGAGGAAGAAAAGTAAAAAAGTGATTGGAATCGCATGCCTAGAATGTTGTTCACTTATTGTATTCATATTTAAAATCATCTGTTTTAAGTAAAGTAGGCTCTGAGAAAAACCTTCCAGAAAAAGCTAAATAGCACAAATATACTGCTCTTGGATCGATGATTTGATTATGTAGCATAACCAACACAGAGTAAGTGAGAGACGAACATGAGGCTGCACATTTTTGTACCAATAGTTGCACAAACTTGGGGTTGAACAAATTTGGTGCTGCACAAACTTGCTCCTAGGCCAAGAGAGAGATTGAAATTGAGTACTCCTAGGACAAGAGAGAGATTATGTTAAAAATTCAGTTAAGCAGGCATGGTACTCTTATTTTGAAGTAAAAATTCAGTTTAAAAGTCAGTTAAAAGTCCAGTTTTAGAGCTTGGCTCCTGATCTGACTATAAAGTGTACTGCAAGCTTATTGCTAGCAAGTTTAAAATTAAGTAAACACATGATTCAGTGCACACTTGAATACACATGATTTGCTTGTGCTTGTGAATGACTTGGACACATGATTCTGACACACATGTATTCGGAGACACATAGCATGTCTGAAACCCATAGGAAATCATTTGCATATTGTCAACCGAGTATTTGTCATTCTGAAGAAAAATGCACTGTATCACGTATTTTTCCATGGTTTATAGATGAAATTTGCCATGGTGCATATAGTAAAAACAATGCCATGATCTGTAAAATACATTTGTCATGCTCCATGAAAGTAAATTGCCATGGTCCAAATGTAGCAGAAGTTTCAAGTAGTGTTTTGTTTCTGTGTTTGAATAGGCAGCAAACTTTCTGTTCTTTCTGTGTTTGTACAGACTTGCTAAACTATTGATGATTTTTTGTTGGGTGACCTATTAGATCTGGAATGGAAGCTCACATAAGTTGAGCTGATTTTTGTCCATATGAAAGCAGAGGACCATATGGTCTGTGGCTGGATTTTGTCTCCGACCATTGTGTCGTGATGAATTTGCAGGTACCCCGAGAGGCCCTTGAGTTTGCCGGAATGTCGACTAACTTCAGTTCCGGCAAATTCGGGTACTCCATATGTCCTATTTTCAGCAAAGGTCATGCTAAAATTTTCCGTGAATTTTAGCATGACTTTGCTAAAAATAGGACATATGGGGTACTTGCGACTAATGCATTGGCCGGGGTATCTTAGTACTTAGTTAAGTAGGATCAACTGCCCCGCCATTCTTGCTGCATTAAACCATAGGTGGCAATAGAGCCAAGTGATTAGGCCCGACTTAGAATTCTCCTTAGCATCGATAAACCCTAGATGATAAACCCAACATAGGTGGCAATAGAGCCAAGTGATTAGTGCCAAGTGATTAGGCCCAACCTAGGGTGCCTCGGCATCGATAAACCCTATATGATGAAAACTTAACTTGGCTTCTATAGGGTGCCTCGGTGTCGATGAGAACCTAAATGATGTACACTTAGGCTTTTAGGGTGCCTCGGCATCGACAAACCCTAAATGATAAAAGCTTAGCTTTTAGGATGCCTCGGTGTCGAAAAACCCTAAATGATGAGACCATGATCTTGTTCCTTGACAATAACCAACTTTTTGACCAAACTTTTTTTCCTATTTAGAACGAAACATGGCCCACAACAATGAGGCCGGTGGTTCGGGCGGCAAGCAATTCTGGGAGCTGTCCCAGGAGTTGGAGGAAGAACCTCACCGCTATGAGGACGCCGTGGAAGACACCGATCCTGACTACACAACCCCTAGTGGCGTCGGGGATGACACCACTGATGATGGCGTCGGGGATGACACCACTGATGATGGCGCCGCGGATGGCACCACTGATGATGGCGGCACACGAACAGATGGCAGCCAACCGAAGAGGCAACGGAAGGACCAGCGCCCGAGCGTGCTCGGCACCGTCAGGGAGGAATTTACTGAAGTGAACTCCGACGGGCATCCGACGGCGCCCAAACACAAAGTCAAGGGGTACTCGGTTCAGCTTGGGTGCATTCTTCGAAGCACCGTCTCGATCAACACCGAGAACCTAAGGCATAAGGACCGAGGGAATTTGCGCAGCCTCCTCTTCACGAAGTTGCACGAACGATACAAGTTCCCCGTTGAGTTTGCAAACACACGCCTCTCAGGGAATAAAGTGAACGGTGCCGCCCTCACAAGGATGAGCACGGCCTTGTCTACTTGGAAAAGCACGGTGAAGGCAATGATTGAAAAAGGTGATAGTTATGAGAAGATCAAGGCGAAATATCCTTTGATGAGCGAAGATGACTACAAGGAGTTCAAAATCAAGTGCGAGAGCAGCGCAACCTCCGAATCAAGTCAGTGGGGGAAAGAAATGCGGAAGTTGAACTTAGGGGGTCCACCAACTCGGTCCCGGTGGTTACAGAGTGGCGGAGCCTATATGGGACAAGGAGGACGCGGAGCATGCCGAGCAAGGCCTACCGCCCCGCTTCAAGAAATACCGTGACAAGCAGACCAGGAACTTTCTCAGGGCCCGGTACAAGGAGGACCCGCTAACAAAGGAGCTTACCACAGATCCAAAGACCAGGGCACTTGAGCTTGTTCTGGTAAGGAATACATCCCCCGCGTAATTAGCTCCATATGGTTGCATTCTAATTAATCCCCAATATTTCTAAATGGTTCACGTTCCTTCCGCAGGACAATGAAAGCAGTAGCGCGAGGTCGTCTCAAAGCTCCCCTTTCGACACCCCTTTAAATAGGGCGTTGAACATAATGAAAAACAAGGATAAGCTCAGTAAGCCAATGTCAGCTGGTCGTGTGGCCGGCAAAGGCTTGTCCACAAAATGGTCGTCATACTATACCGCTGGTGGGCGAAAGGAGAAAAAGACCAGCTCGGAAAGCCAGTTCCGCGAGGTTGAAGCACTCAAGGCACAAGTGGCGCGGATTCCAGAGATTGTCCAAGAGCAAGTGCAACAACAACTGGGAACGACGCTCAACGCCATGGTGCCTACGTTGATTCATGGGCTGACGACGTGGATTGCGGGCGGCTAACAGGGGCCTCCCCCGGTTCCCAGCTTCACGGCCAGCAACTCGCACAACGTGCAGGTGGCACCATTGGTGTCTCCGGCGGAGGCGGTATTTGTGTCTCCGGCGCCGGCACGGGCATTGGAGCTTAATGCACCCGGGTGTATGCCCGCCGGCACCTCGCCAGTAAGCGGCCCCTCCGTCAGTTGCATGCCCGCCGTTGGCGGTGCCTCGACATTAGCCGAGCTCGACGGCATCACAGTAACTAAGCCTCTCGGCCGATGACTTCATCTCCTTGCCTTTGACTGGGCATCCCTGACGCCCTACATGTTTTCGCAGGGTGCCGCCGATGTTCCTTGCACTCTCCTGCACTTCGTGGGCGGCGAGTTGGTCGATGTCGCCAAGGGCAGAATCGTTCAACCGGGCAACCCCGTGTTCCACGGTAATCCGATGCCACCCACAGTGTATAGGGTTGAAGTGGTTCAGGTGCTGCCAGGCTGTGACAAGCTGTTACCTCCGATTCGACCCGCTGGGGTCGACGAAGAAGAAGAGATGACCCTCAGCGTCTGCGTAAGCTGGCCCCTGCTTTGGCCGAAGAGCCAGATTCGTTTGGGGGCGGGGGACACCACCCCACAGACAAGACCGCCAGTCGTGCCGGCGCCAAGCCATGGCAAGAACGCCGCAACGCTACCGGACATGCCGGACATCCCTATGGCACAGGATCCGGACATGCATATGGCACAGGATCCGGACGACGACGACAACGACGACGGTACATTTACCAACGTCGATAAGTACTTTGCCGAACATGGGTACGGTGACGAGTTCTGCGGGCCTCCTTCTCAAGAACCCAACCAAGACGACCGCGATCTAGCTGGTACGGCGGAGAAACCCAATTGCAACAGGCATTGTCTGGCGTTCAGTTCTCAAGAGACGCCTCCAGCTGCCGCCTTCACCGAGCCTCAGATAGCCGAGGTGCCAAATATTATCAGCCCCAACACGCTCAAGAAGGCGGTATGTGAGCAGAACTCGGTCCCATTACAGCAGATCAAGGGGGGACGGAAACGAAAGGCTAAAAAGGGTGCCGGTGCGAGCCAGCCGACACCGAGTACAATCCGTGCTCAGGACGGGCCACCTTCACCTAAGGATATCTCGAGGAGGGTGCATGTGGCGGGTAGGGCGATGCTACCGACAAATATGCTTAATGCTGCAACTGGTGCTATGTGGAGTCTTCATGACAGTGTTCTTTCTTTGGAGAAGCGGCGTCTCAAAGAGAATGATGTGGCATACCCGGTTTTCATGGCCAAGGTGCCAGAGGGCATGGGCTTTGTGGATGGCGCCATCGGGGGTACGATCGTCCTGCGGTTTGCTGACATCTTTGCTATGTTTAACCTTCATCCGCTGTACTACACCTTCGTTCGGCTATTTTTGCTGAGTATGGAGATGCGGATCATTAGAGACAAGACCCCGGACATCATGATAGTCGACCCCTTCTACATGCGTGCCAAGCTCTTGGGCAGCGCTGGGGACCGCCAAGTCGCGAGTTCACACCTCGAAGGCGTCATTCTGGCAAACCCAGATAAGGATAACTTCCTCGTGTCTTACTTTCCCGAGTAAGTCATCCCTTAACCGCCCCGAAACATATGATTTCTTAGATTTCGATCGTTCTTTTTTTCTAACATTCTGTGTTCTGTGCAGTGACGTACATTGCACACTCATCCTCTTAAGCCCGAAATATTCCATGGCCACGTATTTCGACCCGAACCGTGACTCCAAGATGGACTACACAAATATCAAGAAAGTTCTTAATGATGTTCTCCCCGGCTATGCCAAATCTGGAGGCACCTGCACCAGGCTAGTTCGTAGGTATGGCAAGCACGTGTTTGCCCACAATACTAAGTTCTGCTGCGTCAAGCAGCCGCCTGGCGGTCATAAGGATGCCTACTACGCCCTCCATCACATGCGGGCGATCGTACGGGACCATCATCACCTTCTGCTACCAGATAATCTCAAAGATTGGGTCGCGAGCTTGTCGGCAATCTAGGACGCGGACATCAGACAAGAATTCTTTCGCATCCAGTCGGAGTTTGCGGACATCATCCATCAAGATGTCCTTCATACCTCAGGGCAGTTCTACCTCAGATATCAACCGTCCAACAGTGAGATAGACACAACGCTACAAATGCAGGCTGACAACGCCCGCGATTTCATGACCATCACGACAGATGGCGGCTTCATCCATGCTCCGGTCCCATGAGTCGAGTCGAAAGTAGTGATGCTATGTGTAGTTCTGAAACATTGATTGGCTCATGTTGTAATTAAACTTTAATGAATTGTATGTATCTTTGGTTTGGACAGTCGTTCAACTTAGATGTAATCGACGCTATATATTAGTAGGACCATTTGTTGCATACTTATATATTGCTTATTAATGTCTTGCTTTTCTCTTCCGATCCTTTTGTTGCATACTTATATATTGCTTATGTATTGTCTTTTGTTTGGCTTGTGCATAGAGATGCCGTCGTATGTCATGTACAAGAGTAAGGTTCCCGGAGTCTACGATGACTGGAAGGAGTGTCGGGGACAGGCTCACCATTTCAGCGGTAACAGTCACAAAGGGTACACCACTAGGGCAGAGGCGGAATCTAGATACGCCCGCTATCTAGCGGGAGAGAGGAGGGAGCGTTGGAGGAACCGGATGAAGACCAGTTTCATCACGATGATGCTCATCGTGATGACCGCAACTCTCTTCTATGTGATGGTAGTTTAGATGGTCGATATCGACTTGTAATGTAAAGACAAACTCGCTACTCGCGGTCTCGAGACTTGTAATGTTTTATCTTTTTTCGGTCTTTTGAATTCAGAGACTAAAATGATGAATTGTATTCGGAGACTAATCTTCTATTGTATTCAATGAATCTGTTGTTGCTGTTTGCTGCTGTCTATATTCTGTCCAATAATATATTTTGTAACCTGTGCAAAAATCAGAAAAGTAAAAAAAATAAAACCTAATATTCATACTAATGGCGCATCACCCCAAAGTGCGCCATTAGTATGCCAAAGGATACTAATGGCGCATCACTACACAGTCCGCCATTAGTATGCCAAAGGATACTAATGGCGCATCACCCCACAGTGCGCCATTAGTATGCCAAAGCACGTGGGTAAATATGGCCCCCTGGGAGGCATACTAATGGCGCATGGTGGTCTATACTTGTAACATCCCAAATTTTCAATTTGGAATGTTATACACTAGATCATATGCATATCATATTTTCTTGCATTTTGGTTGATCCTAGAAATTTCACGCAACTCAAGGACCCTCGGAGAGAGTTGGAGATTTCGTTATTTTAATATTTGAGAGTTCTCTCGAATTTTGAAAATAGGATCATTTGATTTATTTATTTTATCTTCAATAATTTTTCCGGTGTCAAAATATATGAGAGAGGGAATAATATGACTTTCCCAAATTTAGGAAAAATGAAGATATAATAAATAGATCAATTTTGCTTTCCGGTGTTTATTTGCATTTTATTCGGATAGGGAAAAATGCGCGTTTTCAAAAATTGCATTTTAGGTCCGGAGAAAAGTTCATCTTGTTCGGCTCATTTTTAGGAGTCGGGGAAAATTTACTTTAGATTTTTCGGAGTTCGTTTAGATCCCTTTTTGTTTTTTTTTTCTGCGCAAGGAAACTATTTAAAAAAAATGAGCAGCGCCTTGGGCCAAAGGCCCAAGCCAAGCCACCTACCGCCGCGCTCCCAGGCGCCAGGCGCCGAGCCAGGAGCCGGTCGGCCGCCGCCGCCTCTTGCTAGGACCGAATCCTTTTAGGATTCTAGGGCGCCCCCTTGTCCCCTTTTCCTTATTTCGTTTTCTTTAGTCCTATTCCGTTTATTTTCTAGATCTTTCCTACTCCTATTCTAATTCCTTGTCCTCTACCCCAAGTAAACCCCTCCCCTCCCCAATATAAATACCCAAGCACCCCCCCCTCTAAACACATCAAATCAAAGCCCTCCTCCACACCGCGCCTTGCACCGCCGCCGCGCCGCATCACACCGCGCCCTGCGTCACCGCCGCCGCGCCGCCGCACCTTGCCGCCGCCACCCCACACCCCGCGCCGCCGCCGCACCTTGCCGCCGCCGCCCCACACCCGCGCCGCCGCCGCACCTTGCCCACGCCGCCGCCCTACGCCGACGCCGCCGGAGCCCGTTCACCGGAGACCTCGCCAAGGTTGCCCCGCGCTACATCTACTCTTTTTCTCGGATCGTTTTCTTCTAATCGTTCCGATTCTTTTCTTCTCTAAACCGTTCCGGTTTTCTAGATCAGTTTTTCGATCGGTTTTCTTCTCCAAAACCCTAGATCGGATTCGTTTTCTTCTCCGATTTAGTTGCTTTGGACCATTCGCCGGACCGTTCGTCCTAACGAACGTGATCACCGGATTCTTCTAGGTTAACGAACGTCCGTTCGTTTAACCGTTCTTCTTTTTCTTTTCGTCGGATTTATTCCGCGATCGCGATCTCAGATCCGATCTTCTTCCTAGTCTCTTTTTCCGCTCGTTTATCGGAATCAGGCGCCTGGAGTTTCGTCTCGAAACCGCCGTGCCGTCTAATCAACTTGAACAAGCTTTTGCTACAGTAAAATTTTGACCTAGTTTCAACTTGCTAGAACGGAGTTGTTTTCTTCCGCCGTTTGTTTTTCGTTCTTTCTTGCAACCGGAGTTCTTAAGTTGAACTACCTGGTTCGTTCTCTTGTTCGAGTTTTACCTGTGCATTAGATGAGTACTTATTGTATGCTTGTTGTTTGTCTGCGATAGATTACCCGGATTGCGCCGCTTGTTACTTCGAAACCCTAGGACTCGCGGATCATCAGCAAGGCAAGTAACACTTTGATCATACCTTTTCTACAACCCATGTTTTATTGCATTAGATCAATCCTCTCACATTGCATGATTAGGATCTAATTAAATTGTGGGATGGGAAGTAGATGAGGTAGTACCTATTACCTGTATTATTATGAAACCTTTGGGAGTTACTTCTACGTTTGCTTATTATGCCATGCTATGCTAGTAGACGTGGATTGGGTGAGGGATATCCATGACAGATGTGAGATTGATAATTTTAATGGTTTATCTAAGGTGGCAACTTAAACACACATCTGGGTGGATTGAGGCACCTGATGTCTATCAGGACTTCCTGTTTTTTTTTGGACCGCCACCCAGGCTCAAAGGGATCATAAGATAATTCATGCTAGAAACTTCCGTGTGCAGCCACATGCTACTATGGGCTCTAGCATAGTTGACTAAGTTGTGCGAACTCTTACGGGGTGGACTAGCAGATGTAGGGGATGTAGGTGTACCGGTCTACCCCACATGTAAGGTGCTAGTGCTTCTGAAAGACTATGTCTCGGTCATCCGTTTCTCAAACACCATGTAGTGCGAGAAAACAAACGGAGGTGATCGAGTCTTGTGGGGAAAAGTGCGCAAACCTCTACAGAGTTAACAAACTAATCATGATTAGCCGTGTCCCCGGTTATGGACAACTTGAGTATCTAGTACTTGAATATCATTGTGAATCTCAACATGTTACTTCTAATTAATGTTATTGGGTTTTAATTACTTTTAATTGGGATTGAGAATGCTGTCAACCATTCTCAATGTTTCACAACCACCATGATAGTAAATAAAATTTATTCCTTTGCAGTAGGGAAAAACTGGCTTTACGCAAAACTGTAACCATAGAGCTTTCCACCAGCCATATGTGCATGTAGTATAGCTGTTTCATTCCATTACTCTCTATGTGTTACTTTGCCAGCATATTCCATGTGCTGACCCGTTTTCGGTCTGCAACGTTAATGTTGCAGACTTTTCAGACGACGATTGAGGTGCGTTTAGGTCGTGGTTCTATACTCAGTGATGCCGCTGGAGTTGATGGACCCATTTATCTTCCAAGTCTTCCGCTGTTATCTTTAAAATATGGCCTTAAGCCATATTTATTATAATAAGTTCTTTTTCAGCCATCGATGTAATAAGTGTGTGATTGCAACTCTGCTATAAAACCTCGATGTACTGTGTGGTGTCAGCATTACTGATCCAGGGATGACACCGTAGCACAGTAGACGTGATCCATTCGGGTCAGGTCGCTACAATACTAATGGCGCACGGCGTGGTGCGCCATTAGTATACCGGATACTAATGGCGCACCAGTGGTGCGCCATTAGTAAAAAATACTAGTGGCGTGGTGCGCCACTAGTAAGCCTTTTCCTAGTAGTGTGCCATATTAACCAACATTTAATTTTAATGAGTAGCATAAATGAGAGCGAACTAAATAATTAGATATGGTGTTTCGTCAATATGCAACTCGTTGCATATTGAGCTCCATTTAACTTGTAGTATTGTTTGTTGCACTTTGCCAGGCCATGACTCATTAAACCAGACATGCGTCATTCTTGATTGTGTATCATGACATGTTTATGTGATGGTTTTTTACCATGATGTTTGCTTCTTTCCGGTTGCGCTTCTCCTTGATAGTCCCGGTTACGTTGCGATTGTGAGGATCCGTTCGACTACTTTGGTTCATCTACTTCATTGACTCGGTCTTCTTCCTAGCGGGATTTCTAGCAAGATGACCGTCATATCTTGGATCTCACTACTACCTTTGCTATGCTAGTTGTCTTGACGATATCGCTATGTCGCGCTACCTACCACTTGTTTATTAAGCCTCCCAAATTGCCATGATATCCTCTATCCTTTTCTACCGCCTAGCATACCGTTGTTTAGCTATGTTACCACTTTGCTCAGCCCCTCTTATAGCGTCGCTAGTTGCAGGTGCAGATGCGGGATTTTCCATGTTGGGACATGGATATCATGGGATACCACAATATTTCTTATTTAATTAATGCATTTATATATTTGGTAAAGGGTGGAAGGCTCGGCCTTTTGCCTGGTGTTTTGTTCCACTCTTGCCGCCTTAGTTTCTATCATACCGGTGTTATGTTCCATGATTTTGCATCCCTAACACGGTGAGGGTTTATGGGCCCCTCTTGACAGTTCTCTTTGAATAAAACTCTTCCAGGAAGGCCCAACATTGGTTTTCCATTTGCCTAATAATAACTAAAACTTGCATAGGGACCTGCCGGCACCCAAGGTCTCTTAATCAACCCCCGGGCCAGTTCTCCTCATGAGCGTTGGTCCACCTACCTTGCAGTCAGTTGTGCCACCTCGGGGCAACTAAATGTATTTGGCTATCATCCACTTAGCATAGACGGTGTTGACCTGAGAATGAGATACGCGCGGCTCCTATCAGGGTATCGACGCACCGGGTGGTCTTGCAGGTTTTGTTTTACCATTGTCAAAATGTCTTGTGCATCGAGATTCCGAGTCTGAACAGAGCCCGAGATGGAGGGTTGTCTCCGCCGATCGTGAGCTTGTCATGGGTATGTTCGGACACCCCTGTAGGGTTTAAACTTTCAAGAGCCGTGCCCACGGTTATGTGGCAGATGGGAACTAAACTAAATTAAGATACACCAACCGCGTGCGTAACCGTGACTGTGTCTTTTCGGGTTCATTTGAGAAGAGAACACGGTTCGGTTGTGTTTGAACGTAAGTAGTTCAGGATCACTTATTGTTCATTACTTGTTCTCGACCGTTGCGTAGTTTCTCATCTTACTCTTGTACTCGTAAGTCATCCACGATACAATGCTTAGTGCTTGCTGCAACCTCACCACTTATCCTTTCCATACCCATTAAGCTTTTCTAGTCTTGATACCCATGGTAATGGGATTGGTGAGTCCTCGTTGCTCACAGTTTACTACAATAATAGTTGTAGGTACGGGTAATGTGATGATCTGATGAGGGAGCGATGCTTGCTTGTTTTGGAGTTGTTCTTCTGCGTCTTCTTTGCTCAAGGGATAGGTTCCAGGTTGGGGAGCCTGTGATTAGCACGGTGGATGTTGTTCTTCTTTTTTCGTTTGATTTCATCCGTAGTCGGACCTTGCTTTTCTGTATGATGATTGCTATGTATTGATGAATGATACGTCTCCAACATATCTATAATTTTTTATTGTTCCATGATATTAAATTATCTGTTTTGGATGTTTAATGGGCTTTACTAAGCATTTTTATATTATTTTTGGGACTAACCTACTAACCCAAGCCCCAGTGCAAATTGCTGTTTTTTTGCCTATTTCAGTGTTTCGTAGAAAAGGAATATCAAACGGAATGAAACCTTCGGGAGAGTTATTTTTGGAACAAACGTGACCCAGGGGACTTGGAGTGGACATCAAGAAACAAATGAGGTGGCCACGAGGCAGGGGGCGCGCCCTCCACCCTCGTGGGCCCGTCGTAGCTCCACCGACCTACTTCTTCCTCCTATATATACCCATATACCCTGAAAACATCCAGGAGCACCACGAAACCCTATTTCCGCCGCCGCAACCTTCTTTACCCAAAAGATCCCATCTTGGGGCCTTTTCCGGAGCTCCACCGGAGGGGGAATCAATCACGGAGGGCTTCTACATCAACACCATAGCCTCTCCGATGATGTGTGAGTAGTTTACATCAGGCCTTCGGGTCCATAGTTATTAGCTAGATGGCTTCTTCTCTCTCTTTGGATCTCAATACAATGTTCTCCTCGATCTTCTTGGAGATCTATTTGATGTAACTCATTTTGTGGTGTGTTTGTCGAAATCCGATGAATTGTGGGTTTATGTTCTAGTTTATCTATGAACAATATTTGTTTCTTCTGTGAATTCTTTTATGTATGATTGGTTATATTTTTAAGTCTCTTCGAATTATCAGTTTGGTTTGGCCTACTAGATTGATCTTTCTCACAATGGGAGAAGTGCTTACCTTTGGGTTCAATCTTGCGGTGTCCTTTCCCAGTGATAGCAGGGGCAACAAGGCACATATTGTATTATTGTCATCGAGGATAAAAAGATGGGGTTTATATCATATTGCTTGAGTTTATCCCATCTACATCATGTCATCTTGCTTAATGCGTTAGTCTATTCTTATGAACTTAATACTCTAGATGCATGCTGGATAGCGGTCGATGTGTGGAGTAATAGTAGTAGATGGAGAATCGTTTCGGTCTACTTATCGCGGACGTGATGCCTATATACATGATCATGCCTAGATATTCTCATAATTATGCACTTTTCTATCAATTTCTCGACAGTAATGTGTTACTCTGTTCTTTATATTCCAATCTATATCATAAAAATACCAAAAATATTTATCTTATTATTATTATCTCTATCAGATCTCACTCTGGTAAGTGACCGTGAAGGGATTGACGAACCCATTATCGTGGTTGTTGGGAGGTTCTTATTTGTTTGTGCAGGTACGAGGGACTTGTGTGTAGTCTCCTACTGGATTGAGACCTTGGTTCTCAAGAACCGAGGGAAATACTTACGTTACTTTGCTGCATCACCCTTTCCTCTTGAAGGGAAAACCAACACAGTGCTCAAGAGGTAGCAAGAAGGAATTCTGGCGCCGTTGCCAAGGAGATATATTCACAAGTCAAGACATACCAAGTACCCATCACAAACTCTTATCCCTCGCATTACATTATTTGCCATTTGCCTCTCGTTTTCCTCTCCCCCACTTCACCCTTTCAATTTTATTCGCCCTCTTTTTCCATTCCCCTTCTCTATTCTAGTTCGTCTCTTTTCGCTTGCTTCTTGTGTGCTTGTGTGTTGGATTGTTTGTCATGATGGCTCAAGATAATACTGAATTGTGTGATTTTTCCAATACCAACAATAATGATTTTATTAGCACTACGATTGCTCCTCTTACCGATGCCGAATCTTGTGAAATTAATACTGCTTTGCTGAATCTTGTCATGAAAGATCCATTTTCCGGCCTTCCTAGTGAAGATGCCGCTACCCATCTAAAGAGCTTTGTTGATTTGTGTGATATGCAAAAGAAGAAAGATGTGGATAGTGATATTGTTTAATTGAAGCTATTCCCGTTTTCACTTAGAGATCATGCTAAAACTTGGTTTTCATCTTTGCCTAAAAATAGTATTGATTCATGGAATAAGTGCAAAGATGCTTTTATCTCTAAGTATTTTCCTCCTGCTAAAATCATCTATCTTAGAAACGATATTATGAATTTTAAGCAACTTGATCATGAACATGTTGCACAATCTTGGGAGAGGGTGAAATTAACGATACGTAATTTCCCTACACATGGTTTGAATCTTTGGGTGATTATAGAAAACAATTATGCTGGATTGATTCTAGAAATCATTTAGATTCAGCCGCAGGAGGCAATTTTATGGAAATCACTTTAGGAGAAGATAGCAAACTCCTAGATAATATTATCATTAATTATTCTCAATGGCACACCGAAAGATCTACTAGTAAAACGGTTCATGCTATAGAAGAAATTAATGTTTTGAGTGGAAAGATGGATGAACTTATGAAACTGTTTGCCAATAAGAGTGTTTCTTCTGATCCTGATGATATGCATTTGTATACTTTGATTGATAATAATAATGAATCTATGGATGTGAATTTTGTTGGTAGGAACAATTTTGGTAATAAGGCGTATAGAGGTAATTTTAATCCTAGGTCGTTTCCTAGTAATTCCTCTAATAATTATAGTAATTCCTACAACAATTCTTATGGAAATTATAATAAGATGCCCTTTGATTTTGAATCTAGTATTGAAGAATTTATTAGTTCGCAAAAGAGTTTCAATGCTTTGATTGAAGAAAAATTGGCTAAGATTGATGAGTTGGCCAGGAACGTGGATAGAATTTCTCTTGATGTTGATTATTTTAAACATAGATCTATTCCACCTAAGCATGATATCAATGAGTCTCTCAAAGCCATGAGAATTTCCATTGATGAGTGCAAAGAAAGAACCCTAGG
Source organism: Triticum urartu (assembly GCF_003073215.2). Taxonomy (NCBI): domain Eukaryota; kingdom Viridiplantae; phylum Streptophyta; class Magnoliopsida; order Poales; family Poaceae; genus Triticum; species Triticum urartu. Next base: position 147,508,542 of record NC_053026.1, on the reverse strand, counting down.
ATGCGTGCAAAAATAGATTGCTTTATCAAAGCGTGTTCTTCTAGATTTGATGATAATAAGGATGAAGATCTAAAAGTGATTGATGTGTCCCCTATTAAATCTTTGTTTCAATCCTGATAATGATGGGACTGGAGATGAGTCAACTTTAGTTAAAAGGCGTCCCAATGATTCGGTGTTTTTAGATCTTAATGCTAAAATTGGTAAGAGTGGGATTGGAGAGGTCAAAACTTTACATACCAATGAACCCACTATTTTGGATTTCAAGGAATTTAATTATGATAATTGTTCTTTAATAGATTGTATTTCCTTGTTGCAATCCGTGCTAAATTCTCCGCATGCTTATAATCAAAATAAAGATTTTACTAAACATATCGTTGATGCTTTAATGCAATCTTATGAAGAAAAGCTTGAATTGGAAGTTTCTATCCCTCGAAAACTTCATGATGAATGGGATCCTACTATTAAAATTAAAATTAAAGATCATGAATGCTATGCTTTATGTGATTTGGGTGCTAGCGTTTCCACGATTCCAAAAACTTTGTGTGATGTGTTAAGTTTCCGTGAATTTGATGATTGTTCTTTAAACTTGCACCTTGCGGATTCCACCATTAAGAAACCTATGGGAAGAATTAATGATGTTCTTATTGTTGCAAATAGGAATTATGTGCCTGTAGATATCATTGTTCTTCATATAGATTGCAATCCTACATGTCCCAGTATTCTTGGTAGGCCTTTCCTTAGAACGATTGGTGCAATTATTGATATGAAAGAAGGGAATATTAGATTCCAATTTCCATTAAGGAAAGGCATGGAACACTTTCATAGAAAAAAAATTAAATTACCTTATGAATCTATTATGAGAGCCACTTATGGATTGCTTACCAAAGATGACAATACATAGATCTATCCTTGCTTTTATGCCTAGCTAGGGGCGTTAAACGATATCGCTTGTTGGGAGGCAACCCAATTTTCTTTTTGTTTCTTGCTTTTTGGTTCTGTATAGTAATAAATAATTCATCTAGCCTCTGTTATGATTGTGTTTTTATGTTTTAAGTAGTGTTTGTGCCAAGTAGAACCTTTGGGAAGACTTGGGGAAAGTCTATCCGATCTTGCTGTAAAAAACAGATATTTGCTTCCATTTTTTACTGGAGTGTGCGATTAGGTTGATTCTTTTTGCATATTATTAATATATAAATGACTCACTTCTATCAATTTATTTTATAATTTTTGGGGTTACAGAAGTATTCGAAACCTACATATTACCACAGACTGTTTTGTTTTTGATAGATTCTGTTTTTCGTGTGTTGTTTGCTTATTTTGATGCATCTATGGCTAGTATCGGAGGGTATGAACCATATAGAAGTTGGAATAGAGTAGGTTTAACACAAAATAAATAAAGAATGAGTTCATTACAGTACCTTAAGTAGTGGTTTGTTTTCTTATACTAATGGAGCTCATGAGATTTTATGTTTACCTTTTGTGTTGTGAAGTTTTTCAAGTTTTGGGTAAAGATTTGATGGATTATGGAATAAGGAGTGGCAAGAGCCTAAGCTTTGGTATGCCAAAGGCACCCCAAGGTAAAATTAAAGGACAAACAAAAGCCTAAGCTTGTGGATGCCCCGGAAGGCATCCCCTCTTTTGTCTTCTTCAATCGGTAACTTTACTTGAGGCTATATTTTTGTTCACCACATGATATGTGTTTTGCTTGGAGCGTCTTGTATGATTTGAGTCTTTGCTTTTTAGTTTTCCACAATCATCCTTGATGTACACACCTTTTGGGAGAGACACACATAAATTGGAATTTATTAGAATACTCTATGTGCTTCACTTATATCTTTTGTGCTAGATAATTTTGCTCTAGTGCTTCACTTATATCTTTTAGAGCACGGTGGTGGTTTTCTTTTATAGAAATTATTGATCTCTCATGCTTCACTTATATTATTTTGGGAGTCCCTTAGAACAGCATGGTTATTTTCTTTAGTTATGAAATTAGTCTTAATATGATAGGCATCCAAGATGGGTATAATAAAAACTATCATAAAAAGTGCATTGAATACTATGAGAAGTTTGATACTTGATGATTGTTTTAAGATATGAAGATGGTGATATTAGAGTCATGCTAGTTGAATAGTTGTGAATTTGAGAAATACTTGTGTTGAAGTTTGTGATTCCCGTATTAGAGTCATGCTAGTTGAACCGTTATGTGATGAAGTTAGAGCATGATTTATTTATTGATTGTCTTCCTTATGAGTGGCGGTCGGGGACGAGCGATGGTCTTTTCCTACCAATGTATCCCCCTAGGAGCATGCGCGTAGTACTTTGTTTCGATAACGAATAAATTTTTGCAATAAGTATATGAGTTTTTTATGACTAATGTTGAGTCCATGGATTATACGCACTCTCACCCTTCCACCATTGCTAACCTCTCTATTAGCGCGCAACTTTCGCCGGTACCATAAAACCCACCATATACCTTCCTCAAAACAGCCACCATATCTACCTATTATGGCATTTCCATAGCCATTCCGAGATATATTGCCATGCAACTTTCCACCGTTCCTTTTATTATGACACGCTTCATAATTGTCACATTGCTTTGCATGATCATGTAGTTGATATCGTATTTGTGGCAAAGCCACCGTTCATAATTCTTTCATACATGTCACTGATGAGTCATTGCACATCCCAGTACACCGCCGGACTCATTCACATAGAGTCATCTTTTGTTCTAAGAATTGAGTTGTAATTTTTGAGTTTGTAAGTAAATAAAAGTGTGATGATCATCATTATTAGAGCATTGTCCCAAGTGAGCAAAGGATGATGGAGACTATGATTCCCCCGCAAGTCGGGATGAGACTCCGGACGAAAAAAAGAGGCCATAAAAAGAAGAAGAAGAAGGCCCAAATAAAAAAAATGAGAGAAAAAGAGAGAAGGGACAATGTTACTATCCTTTTACCACACTTGTGCTTCAAAGTAGCACCATGATCTTCATGATAGAGAGTCTCCTATGTTATCATTTTCATATACTAGTGGGAATTTTACATTATAGAACTTGGCATGTATATTCCAATGATGGGCTTCCTCAAAATGCCCTAGGTCTTCGTGAGCAAGCAAGTTGGATGCACACCCACTTAGTTTCTTTTGTTGTGCTTTCATACACTTATAGCTCTAGTGCATCCGTTGCATGGCAATCCCTAGTCACTCACATTGATATCTATTGATGGATATCTCCATAGCCCGTTGATATTGTGACGCTCCCGAGTCAATCGTACACTAATCATACACGCAAACATGTATGATCAAGATCAGGGACTCACGGGAAGATATCACAACACAACTCTACAAATAAAATAAGTCATACAAGCATCATATTACAAGCCAGGGGCCTCGAAGGCTCGAATACAAGAGCTCGATCATAGACGAGTCAGTGGAAGCAACAATATCTGACTACAGACATAAGTTAAACAAGTTTGCCTTAAGAAGGCTAGCACAAACTGGGATACAGATCGAAAGAGGCGCATGCCTCCTGCCTGGGATCTTCCCAAAATACTCCTAGTCGTCAGCGGGCTGCACGTAGTAGTAGGCGCCTCCAGTGTAGTAGGAGACGTCGTCAACGGTGGCGTCTGGCTCCTGGACTCCATCGCCTGGTCGCAGCAATCAGGTATAGAAAGGGGGAAAAGAGGGAGCAAAGCAACCGTGAGTACTCATCCAAAGTACTCGCAAGCAAGGAGCTACACTACATATGTATGCATTGGTATCAAATGGAACAAGGGTATCATATGTGGACTGAACTGCAGAATGCCAGAATAAGAGGGGGATAGCTAGTCCTATCGAAGACTACGCTTCTGGCCACCTCCATCTTGCAGCATGCAGAAGAGAGCAGAAGGTAAGTTCACCAAGCAGCATCGTGTAGCATAAACCTACCCGGCGATCCTCCCCTCGTCGCCCTGTTAGAGAGCGATCACCGGGCTGTATCTGGCACTTGGAAGGGTGAGTTTTATTAAGTATCTGGTTCTAGTTGTCATAAGGTCAAGGTAAAACTCCAAGTCGCCCTGTTACCGAAGATCACGGCTATTCGAATAGATTAACTTCCCTGCAGGGGTGCACCACATTTCCCAACACGCTCGATCCCCTTTGTCCGGACACACTTTACTGGGTCATGCCCGGCCTCGGAAGATCAACACATCGTAGCCCCACCTAGGCACAATAGAGATGTCAGCACGCCGATCTAAATCCTATGCGCGCCGGGGTCTAGGACCATCGCCCATTGCACACCTACACGTTGCGTGGGCGGCCGGAGAGTAGACCTAGCAACCTCCATTACAAAGGAAGTTACGTTACGCGGTCCAACCCGGCACGCGCCGCTCAGTAGCTGACGTCACGAAGGCTTCGGCTGATACCACGACGTCGAGTTCCCATAACTGTTCCCGCGTAGTTGGTTAGTGCGTATAGGCCAGTAGCCAGACTCAGATCAAATACCAAGATCTCATTAAGCGTGTTATCTTGAAGTCAACGCGAACGCCGACCAGGGCCAGGCCCACCTCTCACCTAGGTGGTCTCAACCTACCCCGTCGCTCCGGCACAAAGATCCACACAAAGAGCCGCCGGGAAAGTATGTCCTTCCAGCCCCCAATTCGTGAATCAACCGCCAGTACTCAGCGAGCCGACCCGACTTTAGTCACAACATATATCATGTGTAATAGGAATAGTATATATCCATGATCAACACCCAACATGATCACGGCCCGATAGTATAGCATGGTAGACAGACAAGAATGTAGGGCCACTGATGATAAACTAGCATCCTATACTAAGCATTTAGGATTGCAGGTATGGTATCAACAGCTTTAGCAACAATGACAGGCTATGCATCAGAATAGGATTAACAGAAAGCAGTAAAATGCTACACTACTCTAATGCAAGCAGTAGAGAGAAGAGTAGGCGATATCTGGTGATCAAGGGGGGGGGGCTTGCCTGGTTGCTCTGGCAAGAGAGAGGGGTCGTCAACACCGTAGTCGTACTGGGTAGCAGCGGCGTCGGTCTCGGTGTTTAGCGAGAGAAGAGGGGGAAGAAACAATAAATATTAAGCAAATAGATGCATAGCGATGCATGACATGAGAAGTAGCGATGCATGACATGAGAAGTAGCGATGCATGACATGAGAAGTACCAGTGAAGGGGGGGAAACATCCGGGAAAATATCCCCGGTGTTTCGCCTTTTCGGACAAACAAACCGGAGGGGGAAAGTTGCATGTTCGCTATGCTAGAGATGCGTGGTGGACGAACAGGCTGCGTATCCAGATTCGTCTCGCCATTCTGAGCAACTTTCATGTACAAAGTTTTTCCATCCGAGCTACGGTTTATTTTATATTAATTTTAAAAGATTTAAATTAATGTTAGCATTTATTTAATTAATTTAATTCAACATTATCCAGAATAGTGTTTGCTGACGTCAGCATGATGTCAGCAGTTAACTGGTCAACCTGACCACTGGGTCCCACTAGTTAGTGACACATTTTAATTAACCAATTATAATTAACCTAATCATGATTAATTAGGGGTGGGCTCCACTGTCATTGATTGATTAATTAACTAACCAAGTTTAATTAGTTTAGTTAATTGATTAGCTTAATTAATCAAAATTAATTAAGTTAATTAATTCTTTAATTAATTAATTATTTTTATTTAATTCTTTAATTAATTAATTATTTTTATTTGTGACACATTTATTTATTTATTTTTATTTAATTAATTAAGATAATAAAAATAAATAAATAAATAAAAATAATAAAAATAAATATGTCGTGAGCGGAAGATCAACACGTCGGAGCCCCACCTAGGCACAACAGAGAGGCGTCCGGCGAGGGGGGTATCTCCGGGCGGCGGATGGTGGGTCGGGCGCGGCGTTGGGGCTGGGCGCCAGCGGCGGGGTGTGAGGGCATGGTCGCCCCGATCCCGATCTGGATCGGGGGAGGGGGAGAGAGCGAGTGGGGGGGAGTGCGTGGTGGTAGTGGGTTAGGGTTTGGACGAGGCCGGCCATATAGGCCAGTGGGGTTTGCGGGGTGGGCCGGCTGCCTGGAGCTGAGGCCCAATTTGCCGGGGGGGGTTCTGCTTTTTTATTTCTATTGTTTTATTTTTACCTTTTCTTTTCTATTTCTTTATTTCTCCTGCCTATAGTTTAGCTAGCAAAAGAATTTTGGTGAACGTGAAACTTGGCACTTAAGTATTGGGTCATATAACTGACTTGCACACAAAGTTTCAAGTCATTTTGAAAAGGATTAATATTTGTATTCTTTTAAAAGGTTAATTTGAATGTTGTTTGTCCCTATTTTAAATTATCTTAGAGGCATATAAACATTCCCAATATGTTGTTTGATGTTTGTTAATTTGTTAGTGAGTACTTACAACCTTTTGACCATTTTTAATTCACTGTTTTATGAAATTATAATTTGACTTGTTATTTGAATTTGAATTTGATCCCAATTTGAAACAAGTGAGGTTTAGCAAAAGTTAAATTATGATGACCTGGCATGATTAGCAAGGGTTTACTGTAACTTAACTATCTGGGCGTCACAGATATGCCTAGTTGATGTTAGACTATCTTCTCCTTTTTGTCTTCTCTACAACCACCATTCTATTCATAGTGCTATGTCCATGGCTCACGATCATGTATTGCGTGAAGATTAAAAAGGTTTGAGAACATCAATAGTATGAAACTATTGCTTGGCTTATCATCGGGGTTGTGCATGATTTAAATACTTTGTGTGATGAAGATAGAGCATAGGCAGACTATATGATTTTATAGGGATGACTTTCTTTGGCCATGTTATTTTGAGAAGACATGATTGCTTTGTTAGTATGCTTGAAGTATTACTATTTTTATGTCAATATTAAACTTTTGTATTGAATATTTCGGATCTGAACATTCATGCCGCAATAAACAAAATTACATTGAGAAATATACTAGGTAGCATTCCACATCAAAAAATTCTGTTCTTATCATTTACCTACTCGAGGACGAGCAGAAATTAAGCTTGGGGATTCTTGATACATCTCCAACGTATCTATAATTTTTGATTGTTCCATGCTATTAAATTATCTATTTTGGATGTTTAATGGGCTTTACTAAGCAGTTTTATATTATTTCTAGGACTAACCTACTAACCCAAGGCCTAGTGCTAATTGTTGTTTCTTTGCCTATTTCCGTGTTTCGTAGAAAAGGAATATCAAACGGAATCCAAACGGAATGAAACCTTCGGGAGAGTTATTTTTGGAACAAACGTGACCCAGGGGACTTGGAGTGGACGTCAAGAAACAAACGAGGCGGCCACGAGGCAGGGGGCGCGCCCTCCACCCTCGTGGGCCCCTCGTAGCTCCACCGACCTACTTCTTCCTCCTATATATACCCATATACCCTGAAAACATCCAGGAGCACCACGAAACCCTATTTCCGCCGCCGCAACCTTCTTTACGCAAAAGATCCCATCTTGGGGCCTTTTCCGGAGCTCCACCGGAGGGGGAATCAATCACAGAGGGCTTCTACATCAACACCATAGCCTCTCCGATGATGTGTGAGTAGTTTACCTCAGGCCTTCGGGTCCATAGTTATTAGCTAGATGGCTTCTTCTCTCTCTTTGGATCTCAATACAATGTTCTCCTCAATCTTCTTGGAGATCTATTTGATGTAACTCATTTTGTGGTGTGTTTGTCGAAATCCGATGAATTGTGGGTTTATGTTCTAGTTTATCTATGAACAATATTTGTTTCTTCTGTGAATTCTTTTATGTATGATTGGTTATATTTTTAAGTCTCTTCGAATTATCAGTTTGGTTTGGCCTACTAGATTGATCTTTCCTGCAATGGGAGAAGTGCTTAGCTTTGGGTTCAATCTTGCGGTGTCCTTTCCCAGTGACAGCAAGGCACGTATTGTATTGTTGCCATCGAGGATAAAAAGATGGGGTTTATATCATATTGCTTGAGTTTATCCCTCTACATCGTGCCATCTTGCTTAATGCGTTACTCTGTTCTTATGAACTTAATACTCTAGATGCATGATGGATAGCGATCGATGTGTGGAGTAATAGTAGTAGATGCATGCTGGATACGGACGTGATGCCTATATACATGATCATGCCTAGATATTCTCATAATTATGCACTTTTCTATCTTGAGAGAAGCCACTAGTTAGACCTATGGCCCCCATGTCTATTCTCTATTATATTAATCACCCGTCAACTAGCTATTTCTGTCGCCATTTATTTTGCAATCTTTATATTCCAATCTATATCATAAAAATACCAAAAAAATCATCTTATTATTATTATCTCTATCAGATCTCACTCTCGTATGTGACCGTGAAGGGATTAACAACCCCTTTATCGCATTGGTTGCGAGGTTCTTATTTGTCTGTGCAGGTACGAGGGACTTGCGTGTAGTCTCCTACTGGATTGATACATTGGTTCTCAAAAACTGAAGGAAATACTTACACTACTTTGCTGCATCACCCTTTCCTCTTCAAGGGAAAACCAATGCAGTGCTCAAGAGGTAGCAATGAACTATTGTATTGATGTTGTAGCTTGTGGCGAGTGTAAGCCTTTATCTTGTATTCTCATCTATTCAGTACATGGTATGTTGTAATGGTATCCACCTTGCTATGCGCTCGTAATGCGGTTATGCCCTAGTCATGAATTCATCACGTGATTGGGATAGAATCGCATCTTGGGCGCTACACGGGGATGAACCCCGGGTAGGCAATGGAACCCGGATCCTTTTCAAAAACATCGGGGCCAGCAACGCCCCTCAATCCGGCTCACACTTGAGCGGGTTGCTCAACCCGGCCAAAAATACTCAACCCGACTCCGACGGGAAGCGCGAGACGGCCAAACTCTGCACAACCAAGACTTCTCCAAAAAGCCAGCTCCCCCTTGGCGTGTTCCTCAACCCGTCCACGGGTCAGCTCCTGTCCCATCCCAGCCGTACAACGGGACGAGTCTCCATCTGATGGTGAGCAGGGCAACAGTTCCCCACCAACTCCTCTGGTCAGCCGACGCATGGCAACAGTGTCCCACCTACCCTGCTTACCAGGGTTGGCGTAGCTACAATACGCCCGACGTCACCGCTAATGCCGGCAAGCAGTGACCTGACGGGGTGCCACTATGGCAGACTCGACCCGGCCTCTCTGTGACGATCGACAAGACGGCAAATAGTGCCCCCGGCGCACGGGGATCACACCCGGAGAACCCGGCGAGCCCTGACACCCGGCGGGTCCCAGCGTCGGCTTCCCGTACAATGACAACTCGGCCCCATGGCCTTGTAACATTACCGTTGTATCCCTGGGGGTTGCCTATAAAACCCCCTAGGAGTTCTCATGCATGCGGGCAAGCAACTCACACACGCGGACACAAGATCAATTAGACTAGCAACACATTAGGAGAGGGAGCAGCCTAAGCCTTAGCCTGCCTTCCTTCTTCCTCCATACAGCTCTAGGAGCAACTCTGTACTGTTACGAACGAACTATAGTCGGCAGGACTAGGGGTGTTATCTCTCCGGAGAGCCCCGAACCTGGGTATGTCTTGCGTCCCTCGCTCGCTCATGCCTACCTCGCCTCTAGAGCCCACCGGTGCTCTCGAGCCTCCTCCTCTCTTTACCCATCACTTGTCATCTATCGTGCACCCACCAAGACAGTTGGCGCCCACCGTGGGGCTAATCAAGGTCCCGGCCGGAGACATGTTCCAGATGGGGCTCCCCTCTGACTCCGACGAGCCCGTCACGCTGGCGGACGACATCATCGACGCGTTGCACATCTCCGATGCGCTCGCGGTCGATGAGTACCCCATCGAGGTACTTGACATCTCCAGCTTTCCCGTCTCCCTCGGCGACGGCGCTCTTGCCGGGGCGATGGACCTCTACATAGAGGTATTCGTCACCGACACCAGCACTTCTTCATCCAGCATGTCGTGGAAGGCTGCCGAAGCTAGGGCCGTAGCGGATCGCGCCAACCCACCTAATCCGCTGCGTGCCACAATGAAGAGCCTTCGCTTCCCCATCACCACTGACGTCGACACCTCCAACATCGCCGAGACCCGGACTCGGCTCGAGGAAGACCGCCAGTGTCTGCTGGAGCTGTCCGAGATGCTCGCTGCCATGCAGTGCCGCCTAGACCCCGCTTAGCTGGAGCGCAACGCCGCCTACGGATTCAGGCCTGCCGCAGCCCAGCCAAGCCGGGTCGTCGATGTGCGGGCTCGGGGCGGCACAATCGGCCGCACCTTTGGTGCAATCACTCTCGTCTACGAGACTCCCGTGGAGAATATGCGCGCCGTCCAGGCGGCCGCAGTCGGTCTGGATCAACTTGCAGGCGAGGAGCTGAAAGACCGCCTGAAGTTGGTGAACGACCTCATCGACGTGGCCAATGCGCAGCACGATAGCCTCAACCAACTCGCCAAGCCGGCGGGATCTGGCTCCATCCAAACTAATGGTCCCAATGACCAGCAGAACACGACATATTCGCCACCCAACGAAGCGAACTCCGGCTGCACCCGGACCCGGCGTAACCGCGCCCCGACGACTGGCGGCGGCTTGGGCGACTAGCTTGTCCCGGAAGGCCGGCACCGGCGTGATCTTGCCCCACAACCAGGCCAGCATCCGGCTTCTGCCGACTCGCCCCCCCGTCGAGCGGTCGCTGACCGGCTAGGCCCGCACGCCATCGATGACGCCGACGCTCGCCACCGCCTCGATCAACTCGCCCTCTCCCTGGAGCTGGAAGAGAACAACGCCGTTGGGCCGGCGTGCTTCGGCTCACGCATCCGAGATTAGCCCTTCCCCAAAGGGTTCACGCTCCCCCACAACACCCCCAAGTACAACGGCACCATCAAGCCAGAGGACTAGCTCATCGACTACACCACTGCCATCGGCATCGCAGGCGGCAACTGTCGTCTCGTCGTGCGCTACGTGCCACTCATGCTCCAAGGTTTAGCCCGCATGTGGTTGAACAGCCTACCATCAGGCAGCATCAACGCGTGGGTCGACTTCGAACAAGCCTTCGTGCACAACTTCATCGGGACCTACAAGCTACCCGACCGACCCAACCAGCTCGCCATGTCCGTGTAGGGACCGACGGAGACCGGCCGCGAGTACCTCGCACGCTAGACCGAGCTCCAGAACAGCTGTGATGGCGTCCACGAAGTCCAGGCCATCCAGTACTTCGTCAACGGGTGCCGGGATGGCACACTCCTCAAGCACAAGTTCTTGTGCTCCGAGCCGGCCACCATGGTCGCGCTCATGGTCATGGCGGACAAATACGCCAACGCCGACTCCGCCATGAAGATCTAGGTGCCGCTGGACGAAGCCGGCAAGGCAAAGCCGGTTCCTCCTCCCAAGCCAGTTGGCGAAAGCAGCCGGCAGCAGCACAACCAGCAGAACAATAAGCGCAAGGCCGACCAGCCGGCTGAGCGCTACGACAACCGGCTCATTGCGGCCGCGGAATAGGCACTCGCGACCGAGCTAGCCGCCAAACACCGGCAAACTGGCAAGACGACATGGCAATCCATCATGAGCATCAAGGAGATGCTCGACGCTCCTTGCAAGCACCACAGCGGCGCGAGGCCATCCACGCACACGCTTCAGCAGTGCGCCATCACCAAGCGCATCATGCAGGGTGACATCCTGCCCCCTCCGGCTCCGGCTCCGGGAGTTGGGCAGCCACCTCCCCCTCCTCCTCCGCCTCCTATAGGTGGCGCGATGCACGGCGACGTCTACCCCGACCAGAACACGACCTACATCATCTTCACCATCCTCGGTGACGATAAGTGTAGCGAGCGCCTGATTCAGCAGCAGGTGAACACCATTGTCCCAACCAAGCCGGAGTAGATGCACTGGTCGGAGCACCCTGTCACCTGGACCCGGGAAGACCACCTGGTCGTCATGCCGAACCCGGGTGGCTACGCCCTCATCCTCAACCCCACCATTTATCGCGCCTTGGCGCACATGCAAGTTCTCCAATGGTCCTCATCGACAACGACAACAGTATCAACATCCTCTAGCGCGACACCAAGACCAAGCTCAGCCTCGAGGCGAAAGACTTGGAGCCGACCCGGACGATCTTCCACGGCATCGTTCTCGGCCTCTCCTGCTCCTCGATCGGCCGGATCCGGCTCGACGTCCTGTTCAGCACCAGCGACCACTTCCATCGCGAGGCACGCTAGTTCAATGTGGTGGATCTGTCCAGCGCGTATCATGCGCTGCTGGGCCGGCCCGCACTCGCCAAGTTCATGGTCGTCCCCCACTACGCTTATCTGAAGATGAAGCTGCCGGTTCCGAAAGGCCTCATAACCATCACCGGCGATTACCGCAAGTCCCTGGAGTGTGCTCGAGACTGCGCCAAACTGGCCGAGTCACTGGTCATAGCCCAGGAACGGCGCCAGCTCTACCGGATCATTGCCCTGGGCAGCAAGATGCCATCGTGCCAGTTCCTATCGAGGAGCCGGCCGACGAGGGCTCGTTCAAGCCCTCCAAGGAGACCAAGAAAGTCAAGCTGAACCCGGAAGACCCCAGCTGCAGCAAGTATGTTGCCGTGGGCACCCGCCTCGACAGCAAATAGGAAGGCGAGCTCGTCGACTTCCTCCGTGAGAATCGGGATATCTTTTATTGGAACCCAAAGGACATGTCGGGTATCCCGAGGAAGTACGCCGAGCACAAGCTCCACGTCCGCAAGGACGCCATGCCTGTTCGCCAACCCCTACGTCATTTCTCTGAGGAGAAGAGAAGAACGATCGGTGAAGAAGTCGCCAAGCTTTTGGCGGCCGGCTTCATCATGGAGGTGTTCCACCCCAAGTGGCTGGCCACCCAGTCCTCGTCCTGAAGAAAAACAATAACGGGCGCATGTGTATCGACTACACTAGCCTGAACAAGGCTTGCCCCAAGGATCCATTCGCCCTCCCTTGGATTGATCAAGTCATCGACCGCACCGCCGGCTGCGAACTTCTATCCTTCCTGGATGCTTACTCCAGCTATCATCAGATAAAGCTGGACCCGGCCGACGCCCTGAAGACGTCTTTCATCACGCCCTTTGGAGCGTATTGCTACATTACCATGTCATTTGCCCTGAAGAACGCTGGCGCCACCTTCCAGCGCTGCATGCAGAAATGGCTGCTGCCACAACTCGGCCACAACATTCACCTCTACTTGGATGACATCACGGTGAAGACCAAGAAGCACCTCATGCTCCTTGACGACCTGAAGGAAACCTTCGCCAACCTGCGCGAGTACTGAGTGAAGCTCAACCCGGAGAAATGCATTTTCGGCGTCCCGGCCAGAAAGCGACTCGGTTTCCTCGTCTCGGAGCGTGGCATTGAGGCGAACCCGGAGAAAATTAAGGCCATCGAGCGCATGCGCAAGCTGGCTCGGTTGCACGATGTCGAGAAGTTCATCGGCTGCTTGGCCTCGGTCAGCCAGTTTCTCAGCCGGCTGGGCGAGAGGGCCTTGCCCCTGTATCAGTTGATGAAGAATACGACACCGTTTGAATGGAATGGCCAGGAAGACGAAGCCTTTCGGGACCTCAAATGCATGCTCTGCACCGCAGCCGTCCTGGCCGCACCGGCCAAGAAGGAGCCGTGGTTTCTATACATTGCCGCCACCTTGCGGCTGGTCAGCACGATGATGGTGGTCGAGCGACCAGAGAAGGGCAAGATCCAAGCCGGCCAGCGCCCGGTCTACTAGCTGAGCGAGGTGCTCTTCGCCTCCAAGCAGAACTACCCACACTACCAGAAGATGTGTTACGGCGTGTATTTTACCGCAAAGAAGTTGAAGCAGTATTTCCAAGAGCACGTTGTTACCATGGTCAGCATGGCCCCTCTCAGCGAGATCATTGGCTGCCGGGATGCCTCTGGCCGGGTTGCGAAGTGGGCACTCGAGCTAGCCGACCATACCATCATCTACGAACCCCGCACCACGATCAAGTCCCAAGCATTGGCCGACTTCCTCGTCTACTAGAACGACACCCAGTACCAGCCACCGCCGCCAGATTCAATGTACTCACGGATGCACTTCGATGTCTCCAAGATGTGCCTTGGCCTAGGGGCCGGCATCGTGCTATCTTCCCCGAAGGGCGACCGGCTTCGGTACACGCTCCAGATCCACTTTGCTGCCTCCAACAACGTCGCCAAGTACGAAGCTCTTGTGCATGGCCTCCGGCTTGCCAAGGAACTCGGCATCCGGCGCATCCTATGCTATGGCGACTCGGATTTGGTGGTACAATAGTGTAACACCCACGATGCGGATATATCTCCCACGTGTCGAGGGACGACTGAGAGGCATAACCGCATGGTGGTATTGTCGCAAGAGGGGTAATCTTCACACAATCCCATGTACTAAATAAGGAAGGGATAAAGAGTTGGCTTACAATTGCCACTTCACACAAATAACAAGTTAAACATACATCATCCAGAGTACAATCAAGGTCTGACTACGGAACCAAAATAAAAGAAGACAACCCCAAATGCTAGATCCCCGATCGTCCCAACTAGGCTCCACTACCGACCATCAGGAAACGAAACATAGTAACGACCAAGGTCCTCGTCGAACTCCCACTTGAGTTCGGTAGCATCACCTGCACTGGTATCGTCGGCACTTGCAACTATTTGGAAGAATCTGTGAGTCACCAGGACTCAGCAATATCACACCTGCGAGATCAAGAGTATTTAAGCTTATGGGTAGGATAAGGTAATGAGGTGGATCTGCAGCAGCGCTAAGGAAATATAGTGTCTTACATATGTAAATAAGAGTAAGATGAGAAGCTAAGCAACGGTCGTGAAGCTACAAGCGATCAAGAAGTGATCCTGAAACTCCTTACGGACAAAGATAACCCAAGACCGTGTTCACTTCCCGGACTCCGCCGAAAGGAGACCATCACGGCTACACATGGTGTTGATTCATTTTAATTAAGTCAAGTGTCGAGTTATCTACAACCGGATATTAACAAATTCCCATCTGCCACATAACCGTGCACATGGATCTCAAAAGTTTATACTCGGCAGGGGTGTCCCAACTTAGCCCTATCACAAGCTCTCATGATCAACGAAGGATATTCCTTCTCCCGGAAAGACCCGATCAGTCTCGGATTCCCGGTTACAAGACATTCCGACAATGGTAAAACAAGACCAGCAAAGCCGCCCGAATGTGCCGACAAATCCCGATAGGAGCTGCACATATCTCATTCTCGGGGCACATCAGATGAGACATCCTATGAGTAAAACCAACCCTCAAGTTTCCCCTAGGTGGCATCGGACCAACACTTAGAGGAGCACGGACCCGGGGGGGGGGGGGGGGGGGGAAAAAAAAAAGGGGGGGGGGGGGGGGGGGGGGGGGTTAAAATAAAGATGACCATCGGGTCCGCGGAACCCAAGGGAAAGTTATATGTTGGTAGGCAAATGTAAAACCAAGGTTGGGCCTTGCTGGAGGAGTTTTTTCCAAGCGAACTATCAAGGGGGTCCCATAACCCCAACCGCGTTAGGAATGCAAAATCAAGGAACATAACACTGGTATGACGGAAACTAGGGCAGCAAAAGTGGAACAAAACACCAAGCAAAAGGCCGAGCCTTCCACCCTTTACCAAGTATATAGATGCATTAATTAAATAAGAGATATAGTGATATCCCAACATATCTATGTTCCAACATAGAACAAACTTCATCTTCACCTACAACTAAGAACGCTATAAGAGGGGCTGAGCAAAAGCGGTAACATAGCCAAACAACGGTTTGCTAGGAAGGTGGGTTAGAGGCTTGACATGGCAATATAGGATGCATGATATAACAAGTGGTAGGTAGTGCGACATAGCGATAGAACGAACAACTAGCAAGCAAAGATAGAAGTGATATCGAGGGTATGGTCATCTTGCCTGCAATGTTCTCAGAGTTGTCGAAAGCTTGAACCTCGTTGGCATACTCAACATGTTCCTCGTTCACGTACTCATCTCCCGGCTCTACCCAAAGCAAGAACACAAGCAATGGAACAACAATCAATCACGGGGCAATGCACAAGCAACATGATGCAATACATGGCATTATATGCAAGATATGATATGCAATGCATATGCATGCTCCGGAAGGGAAAGAATGATCAAGGCATCAACTGGGCCAACCAAGTATGCCGCTGGAAAGATGAGGTGATTTTGGTCGAAATTGATATAAGGATCACCGGAAACGGATGCACGTTTTGCAAATGACAAGCAATACAATGATGATGCAAATCTGCGATTAACATCATGATAGCACTTAGAATGCAACAAGAAACTAAGCTACTGCATTCCAACATATCAACAAAGCATTTGGAAGTGATGTACAAGAGATGCTTGACAAAACATGAACACGGAGCTACGGCTAAATCACAATACAACGGGTTCAAACAAGCTTGGCAAAAGTGCAAAAGATATCAGCTTCACAGACTAAGTGAAAATATTAACATGTCAAAAACAACATCAGGAAGAAATGTTTAGAGCAAGAAAACAACATGCTACAGGAACATATCATGGAAAACAAAGGAAGGGAATTCTTCTACTAAATGCATAGAACAAAATTCCCTTACTAAACATGAGCCAAAAAGGCACAGAAGATATGATGGCACCCATGTAAACACAGCAAGTTTTATAAACAGATTCAGACTGGAATTTCAGGGCATGGCAGAAACAGATTCATGGTAGCAAGTTTGCAAGATCATGCCACTCACCAAAAAGCATTACATGACAACACAAGCATACCAACAGTGCGAATACATGTTCGATATTCTAAGAAAGACAAAAGAAAGTTCATAGGGTACATGAATCACTAACAAAACACATGGCAATATTGATTAACATGTTAACAATCTGCCAGGAACAATATGTAGTAAAAATAGAGCATGGTAATGACAATCTAGAAAACTCAATAATTTCCACCAGAGGCATGAATAGATAGAGCATAACCACATGTTCAAAACATCCTTACTGAACTACCTCAAAATGTACATGGATCTCATGGTAGCAACAAGTTTATATGGCATCAAAATAACATCAGGAAAAGGACTTAGCAAAATCCTAAGTTCGTGAAAATAGTAACATCACGGAGCCTACTTTGTATGCTTGTGATAGTCACCACATTGCTCATAAAAATTCAAGACTTGCACCACTGTAATGATGGCATGATGGAGATCAAAACACATGTAGATATCATGCTCATAGGATGCACACACAAAATGCAACAAAAATGACAAATCATCAAGTTCTATTAAGAACCAGCAGTTAACATTATATAGCACTCTTGCAATGACAATAAAGGCATCAATATGGACAGTAACATACATGCAAATGCCACTAACATGAAGTGCTTAACGAGAAGAACATTTCGACATATTGTATATATGATTTGGAGTCACGGTCACCGAGATATGGCATGCCAAAGATAGCATAAAAATTACAGGGGAATAAGGACTTGGTGAAAATATAACCTCCGAATTCCAGATCTAGAGTTTTGCATGTGGTTCGAGGATCGCCGGAGGACTCGCCGAATCCTTGCCGGAGATGGAGAGGTCAGGAGAGGTTGCCGGAGGAGCACGGCGGCGCGGCGACCGAACGGGTGAGGCGGCAGCGGAGTTCGGTGGCGAGCAGGGCCGCAGAGGTGGCGACCGAACGGGCGAGGCGGCGGCGGCGAGTGGCGCGGCGGAGGCGGCGGCCGGACGGTGGCCGAAGCTCGCACGGGGCTCGGGCGCCCGCACGTGGCGGCGGCGCGGCTTCCCGGGCCACGGGGGCCAGATTTGGGCCGAGTGGGCCGGCACGGTGGGTGGTGGCGGTGCGCCATGTCTCGCACTCTCACTGGAGAAGGGCGGCGGCGGGTTTCGTCTGGAATTTCGGGGGGAGACCTATATATATATATAGGTAGGAGGAGCTAGGAGAGTCCAAAAGAGGTGCGGTTTTCGCCCACACGATCGTGATCCAACGACGGAGAACATGGAGAGGGTTTAGATGGGCTATTGGGCTGTTTTGGAGGGGTGTTGTGCTGCAACACAAAAGAGGCTTTTGCGGTTACCCGGTTAGCCGTTGGGGCATCAAACGGCCTCCTAATGGAACGAAATTTGATAGGCGGTCTACCGGTGATGTACCAAGGCCACTCGACAAATCTCGGCCATTCTGAGAAAGTTTTTCTCCCGCTCACGAAACGAGGTTAGAAGGGTGCAATGGGGCACGAGAAAGCGTCGAATTGTGAAACGGACAACGGGGAAAATGACCGGATGCATGAGACGAACATGAATGCAAATGAGATGCACATGATGACATGAGATGAAATGCATGATATGAACAAAAAGCAAAATGAAAGACAAAGCCCAACCACGAAGTAAAATATCATATCCCATAGCCAAAAATGGCAAGAGTCGGAGTTACAAATATGGGAAGTTACATCCGGGGTGCTACAAGTAGTGCTGCGGCGAGTGGGACGCCCGCGACTCCAACATGGCGAGCTACCGCTTGCTCGTCCAGCAGCTGTCCGGCTTCTTCTACGGCTGCGTGTTCCTCTACATCCCGCACATGAAAAACAAAGCCACTGACACACTTGCCAAGATCGCCTCGTCTCGGCAGTCCGCCCCATTCGGCGTCTCCCTCGAGCACCTGCACAAGCCGCTCGTCAAGCCGTCTCCGAACTCCAAGTCCATCTTCGTCCCAGACAACCCGGCCGCGCCTCTACCCGGCTCAGGGACTGCCGAACCCGGCCCGAGGACTACTGAGCCTGGCTCGGGGGGATACAGCCATCAACCCGGCCACCGTCATCCTCGACCCGGCCTCCGTCATCCTTGACCCGGCCGTCGCCGTCCCCGACCCCGGGGCTGCTACCTCCGTCTTGGGAGCTGCCATCCTGGAACCCGCCATGGTGGCCGTCTTCACTTTGGTGACGACCCATCTCGGAGTTCCTGGAGAACGGGGTTCTCTCGATGGACGAGACCGAGGCCGGACAAGTGCAGCTCCGGTGTCCGCCTACAACATCATCAACAACGAGCTAGTCAAGCGCAACTCCACCGACGTTTTTCAACCCTGCGTCGAGCAAGACAAGGGCATTGAGAACCTCCTCGACATACAGCAGGGCGAGTGCGTGCACCACGCCGCCTCAAGGTCCATGGTGGCCAAGGCTTTTCGCCATGGTTTCTACTGGCCCACGGATGCTGAGTCACTTGTCCTCAAGTGTGTGGGATGTCAGCGCTTCAGCAAGCACAACCACCAGCCGGCCTTAGCACTCCAAACCATCATGATCGCCTGGCGTTTCGCGGTCTGGGGACTCGACATGGTGGGGCCCCAAGACCGCTCGAGGTGGCATGACCCATTTGCTGGTGGCGGTGGACAAGTTCACCAAGTGGATCAAAGCACGGCCGATCAAGAAGCTGGACGGGCCAACAACCATCCGGTTCGCCAAAGATATCGCGGTGCGCTACGGCATGCTGAACAACATCATCACGGACAATGACACCAACATCGCCAAGGGCACGCTCGCGCAATACTGCTTCGTCTTCGGCATCCGCCTCAACCTAGCTTCCGTGGCACACCCGCAGTCCAACGGCCTGGTCGAGCGGGCCAACGGCCTCATCCTATCCGGCATCAAGCTGTGGCTTCTTGAGCTGCTCATTCATTCACCGGGCAGCTGGCTCGACGAGTTGCCAGCAGTCCTATGGAGTCTTTGCACAACGCCAAACCGGTCGAACGGGTTCACCCCATTCTTCCTCGTCTATCGACCCAAAGCTGTCATCCCAACCGATGTCGAGTTCGACTCGCCGCACGTCGCGATGTACACTGAAGCCGAGGAAGCCCGCGAAGACGGCGTCGACCTACTCGAAGAAGCACGCCTCTTGGCACTCAGCTAGCCAGCCATCTATCAACAAGGCCTAAGGCACTACCACAAAAAGAAGATCAAGCCCCTCGTAGACCGTGAGGGAGACCTCGTCCTCCGACTCGTCCAGCAACAAGCCAGGCAGCACAAGCTATCCTCCCCGTGGGAAGGCCCCTTCATCGTCGGCAAGGCCTTGTGCGACTGCAAGGCCTACTACCTCATCGACGCCCGCAAGTCAAACAAGCGCAAGAGAGACACCGAGGGCAAAGAAACAACCCGGCCCTGGAACGCAGAACACCTCCGCTCGTTTTACAGTTAGCTATGTGCACTTATGTGTCACTGCCTTTTGCAAACTATATGAAACTGTAGAGTCCCCGAACGACGCTCAGGGGCTGCCCTTTCCAACCAAAATTATTGAGTCTCCTGCACTTGCGCAAATTTCTCTTGAAAACCCCCACCGCCAGCTCGACTCGCTCGACCCGGGGGCTCGGGGGCTGGCCGGCTTGGTAAGCACCCATCGCCTTCCTCAGCAACTATTGGCGTGTTCGGGTCGCCGCGGCCCCCCACTTCACCTACGCCACAGAACCGGCTTCGGCTGTCGGCCGACAAGAAAAAGGGGCCAAAGCGCCAGCACACCACGAATACTAAGTGGAGACCGCCGGATTGCCCAACCCGGCCCTGTCACTTTAAGTTGCCGCATGAAAGTGCAACTATCCCTGGGTGGTTTTGGTAATGACTAACAACATATAGCTCATTGAACTAATGCTATTCCTAGATGATCATTTTAGAAAGATCAATGATTGGCAAGGCATAGATTAGGAATGTGGACACCTCAAAATGCGAAGAACACATATTGGCTCAAGCTCAAGACTCTACATTTTCATTTTAGTGATCCAAGATCACAATGAGTCCATAGGAAAAGCCAATACTATTAAAAGGGGATGATGTGTTGCTTAATGGCTTGCTTGCTCAAAATGCTTAGTGATATGCTCCAAAAGCCCCCAACCACTTTATCATATCCACATATATCCCAAACCAAAAGTCAAACTCGGCCCTACCAATTTGATCTATCTGGCACCACCAAGTTCACTTGACATAGCCACTGCCAGAAACCATAGTCACTTTGGTCTCACCGATAGGGATCTCGATCTCACCGAGATGGGATTGCAAGCTCTCTGTTTCCCTTTGTAACATTTCAGTCCAACCGAGATGAGCGATCGGTCCCACCGAGTTCATAATGCAAACTCTCTGTTTCCCTTTCGTAACATTTCGGTCTCACCGAAATGAGCGATTCGGTCCCACCGAGTTTGCCTGACCAACTCTCTGGTCAGTTTATTACCAAAATCGGTCCCACCGAGTTTGTGTAATCAGTCTCACCGAGATTATGTTATGCCCTAACCCTAATGAAATCGGTCCCACAGTGTTGACATGTCGGGCCCACCGAAAAGCCTAACGTTCACATTTTGAACTAAATCGGTCCAACCGAGTTTCATGATTCGGTGGTGATTTGTGTGTAACAATTAGATTTTGTGTGGAGGCTATGTATACCCCTCCACCCTTCTTTCATTAGCAAGGAGAGCCATCAGAACGTTCCTAGACTTCCAGCATTCATTTTTTGAGGGAGAACCACCTACTCATGTGTTGAGACCAAGATATTCCATTCCAACTATATGAATCTTGATCTCTAGCCTTCCCCAAGTTGCTCTCCACTCAAATCATCTTTCCACCAAATCCAAATCCGTGAGAGAGAGTTGAGTGTTTGGGAGACTATCATTTGAAGCAAAAGAGCAAGGAGTTCATCATCAACACACCATCTATTACCTTTTGGAGAGTGGTGTCTCCTAGATTGGTTAGGTGTCACTTGGGAGCCTCTGACAAGATTGTGGAGTTCAACAAAGGAGTTATTATGGGCAAGGAGATCGCCTACTTCGTGAAGATCTACCCAAGTGACGCAAGTCCTTCGTGGGTGATGGCCATGGTGGGATAGGCAAGGTTTCTTCTTCAAGGACCCTTCGTGGGTGGAGCCCTCCGTGGACTCGCGCAACCGTTACCCTTCGTGGGTTGAAGTCTCCATCAACGTGGATGTATGATAGCACCACCTATCGGAACCATGCCAAAAATCTCCGTGTCTACATTGTGTTCGCTCCCTCAAACTCCTCCCTTTACCTTCATATGCCATGTTTACATTCCGCTGCTATACTCTTAGACTTGCATGTGTAGGTTGATTGCTTGACTTGTTCTTAGTTGCTAAAATCTACCAAGACTTAAAATTGGGAAAAGTCTATATTTTTATTTGGTCAAGTAGTCTAATCACCCCCACTCTAGACATACTTTCGATCCTACAAGTGGTATTAGAGCTTTGATCTCCATTTGCCTTGATTTCCATAGCTTTTGGTGATCATAGCCTTAGTTTCACAACCTAGGAGAGTATGCGTCTAGCGAGGGAAATTACCACCGTAGAGGTCCTTACTTTGATGGTACTAATTTTGCTAGTTGGAAGCATAAGATGAAAATGCATATTCTTGGACATAACCCCGCCGTTTGGGCTACGGTGTGTATTGCCTTGCAAGGTGAATTCTTTGATGGGAGAGGACCGAACCATGAAGCTAGCCTGGAAGAGTTGAAGATGCTGCAATACAATGCTCAAGCTTGCGATATCCTCTTCAACGGGTTGTGCCCCGAAGAATTCAATAAGATCAGCCGTCTTGAGAATGCAAAGGAAATTTGTGATACTTTGATTGATATGCACCAGGGTACCGACTCCGTCAAGGCATCCAAATTGGATGTGCTTCAAAGTCAACTTGACAAGTTCAAAATGAAGGATGTTGCAGGTGTCGCTGGAATGTACTCTAGGCTTTCTCTCATCACAAATGAGATTGCCGGCTTAGGAAGTTAGGAGATGGCCGATAGATTCATCATCAAGAAGATTCTAAGAGCCTTGGATGGAAAATATGATATGGTGTGCACGTTGATCTTAATGATGCCCAATTACAAAGATCTCAAGCCAACGGAAGTCATTGGAAGAATTGTTTCTCATGAGATGTCACTCAAGGATAAGGAAGAGCTTCACAACAAGTCTAGTGGTTCTTACAAAGCCTCATGTGATGCTCCTACATCATCAAGTGAGAAACAAGCCTTCAATGAAGAATTGAGCCTAATGGTGAATAAGTTCAACAAGTTCTACAAGAGTAGAAGCAAGGAAAGAAGCTCCAAGTTAAGGTCCTACAATGATAAAAGATCTTCGAGTCATGAACGTAACTGCTACAATTGTGGAAAACCCGGACACTACTCCAATGAGTGTATGGCTCCCTACAAATGAAGAGAAGATTCACCCAAAAGGAGAAGTAGAAGAGAAGAATCACCACCAAGAGAAAGGAGTAGAGATGGTCTAGAACATCACGGAGAGGCAAGGATTCGGAAAGGAAGGACAAGTCATCAATGAGCTACAGAAAGAAGACATCAAGGTCATGTTGGTGAATGGGTATCCGGCTCCGACTCCGACAATCACTCCGACTCCGAATATACTCAAGATGAAGGTGTTTCCGGTCTAGCACTTGTGTCAACCAACTCCTACGATATATTTGACTCACCAAATTAAGGAATTGGAAAATGCTTCATGGCTAAAGGCCCAAAGGTATCACACCCCGAGTATGTTGATTTCAATAGTGATGAAGATGATTTGCTAGGTGATGATGATTTACTTGTTGACAACTCCAGTGATGAAAACGATGACTAAATTGCTATTAATCATGCTAATCAAGATAAAACAAATGATGATGATAAGAAGGATATTGAGCGTCTAACTAAGGAACTAAACACTCTTAAGTTAGCTCATGAAACTACCTTGGAAAATCATCAAGAGATTTTAAAGACCCATGAGAAGCTACGCTTTGAAAAGCTCAACCTTGAGCAAGAGCATGGGTTCTCAAAAGCAATCAATGATGATCTTCGCAAGAAAACTTCTTCTTACATTACCAAGGGCTTACTCTTGTCTACTTATATGCCACAAGTAAAATCTAGCAACAAGATTATCAAAGATTCTTCTTCTAGTAGTAAAAATAATCATGTCAAATCCAATGTTGTTGCCTCTAGTAGTTCTCCTGATTCCACTAAGGATTCTCTTAGCCAAGTTGCACTTGAGCAATAAAATAGCTTGTTGAAGGGAATTATAGAGAAAGGTGTTTACAAGAGTCTTGCCAGGAGTAAGCAATTTGAGGAAATTGTATGCAAGCAAGGAAGGCACTGGAAGAATCAAGGTATTTTTTTTGAACGAAAGATCAATGCCAATGGAGTCGAGTGGAATGAAGATCAATACCCCAAGACAAAGTTTGTTCCTCAACAAGAGAAGTATGGTCCTACTTATTTCCAAGGGACACAAGCTCAAGATGATCTTCCACCACAAGACCACAAGCAAAAGGGCAAGGACAAGCTTCAAGAGGAGATTGATGCATTTGAAGATGCCCCTAAGGCCTTGGTCAAGTGGGTTCCCAAGATTACATCGAGTTCTACTTCATCAAGTACGATTACAACTCCAAGGATTCCCATCAAGATGATGTGGATCCCGTAGAAGAACTAGAGAGTTCTTGAGGGTGACTCCGCCAACATACTACATTCATATTATTTTGGTGAGGACAATTGCAAAGAACTTCCACATCTTGCACTAGTTCAAGGAGTCACAAGCCCTCTTGTTGGTAAGACAAGGGACAAGGTAACCTAATGCTTTCATGGACATCATAATGTGTGTATATCACTCTATGTCTATGGATATTATTGTTTGTTCCTTGTGGGACTAACCCGTGTAGGTATTAGAAGTGCAACTCACTCCAATGGATTGCTCCAAATGATCTACATCACATTGAGCATCCACATCTTCAACACCTACATGAAGTCATCATCTACAAAACCCAAGGTTAGTTCATCCCTCTTAGGGGGGGATATCACATCCAGGGGGAGCTTTACTCTAATCAATTGAGTTAAAGCAACTCTAATGGTGTGAACACAAAAATGCTTTATGTAAAAATGGTAACCCCACTTGAGCTTAAGCGATGAGTATGACCTACGATCAAATGTTCTCATTTGACTCCTTGGTCAATATACTCATATAGAGATGACCTAGTCATTTCCAATTGCTTGATAGATGCTACAGTGTTTGTGCATGCTTTCTCACATATTTCATTTGCCATTTTATTGTGTGAGCATGTTGATTGCATATTTTACTCATTGAGGACATCCACTTGTTGTTTTGATTGTTCGGCTTTTTCTCTTTTGCCAAGTGGATGGACAAACATCCTCTAGCTATCTATGCTTTTCTCGTCTCAAACTATATTCGTGCTACATCACAAAGTTTGATCAAGTCAGATTCGAACCACTCTGTGTGAGGAGCACTCGGAGTCCCTGATTCGTCATAGACTTAAACTTCCAGAACCTCTCTGTGCATTTCGGTCTGACCTATCCATTAACTTCGGTTACACCGAGTTCACTGAGTTGATCTAGGTTTTCAATCTTGGTTCAACCGATTTAAACTTCTCGGTCACACCAAGTTCAGTAACGACTTGTGATTCTGCATCTCGGTGCCACCAAGTTATTCCACTCGGTCACACCGACGGGGTCGAGATATATATACCCATGGGTGTGATTTTGGAAATTTCTGCAAACCTCCTCAGCCCGGGCGTGTCTTGCTCTGCCGTCTCGGGTCTCCGGATGGTCTCCTTGTCGCCAGCGACCTCCCGCCGCTGGTTTTTGTCGCTGTCAACGGGTTCTACCCCACTGTTGCCGCCGTAGCGCACTCACCGCCGAACTAGGGTATGAGTTCGATCTTTTGTGCTAATTCCTTACTCCAATTCTTAGCACAATGCAATGCCATGTTCTTCACCATGTATGAGATCAATCAATCCAAAGAAAACTTCCTTTAAGTTAGGTTTGACTCGAAAATTTAGGGTTAGGTTTCCGCTGAACTCATCTCGGACCGACCGAGTTATAGAAATCAGTCTCACCGATTTGGCTTAGGCCATTGCACTTGCACCTTTCAGTCTGAACGAAAGTTGCAAATCAGTGCGACCGAGTTCGACTCTCTGTGAAACCCTAGCAATCTCGGAGCCACCGAACAGTGACTCGGGCTGACCGAGTTCACTAGTATAGACTCCAAAAGTTGCTTCGGTGTCACCGAGTTTAACAAATCGGTAGCTCAAAAATGCTTTCTGTTGAGAACTAAACTAAGTTTTTGACTCATATGTTTTGCAAAAACTCTGCACTTTGTGATGCTCATCCACTCTACCTCATCTATGTCTATTCATAGGGTCTGCTATCAGTTTGCTTGCCAGAATGTCTGACCAGAGCGATAGCCAGAACAAATCAGAAGAGCAAGTGCACATGACTGAGGCACTAGTCCCTCAAGCAGCTATGATGAGGGCAGCAGGAGCACTCCAAGAAATCTGCCCAAGGCAGCCACCAGATCAAGGAAGAAGAAAACCTCAGATTCTGAGGATGAGGACTATGTGGCTGTTGAGGAAGAAGTAAGCTCCAAAAAAAGTGTTGAAGAAGGAATATAGTACTAATGCTACAACAAAGCCTGGATTGCATAATAAGGCCCCTGCCAAGAGTGTGCCAACCTTAAAGGCCAGCACCTCGACTGCTGAAACTTCTAAGACAACTGAAGAGGCTGCTGGAGAGAGCAAGAAAAGGAAAGAGAGGGTCAAGAAGACCACTGCCAGAGTCATTGGAAGATCCTCTATCATGAGAGATCTAGCTGAAGAAGATGAAGAGGAAGAGGATGTTGCACCAGCACCCAAGTCCCAAAAGCTTATGGGGGATGCTATTAAGTTAGGGGCTGCTCCTTCAAAGCCCAAGACTGCCCCCAAAGCTGTTGCTCAAGTTCAAAAGACTTCTAAGCCAAACAGAAGCACCAGGAACATTCCAGCTGAAGAGAAAAGGAAGGCCCCAGTGCCTGAGATGGAACAAGAATATGCTGAAGCCCAAGTGCTCAGAAAGCATAAACAAAAGATTCTAGATCACAATGACACCCATCCAATGGCGAGGATATGAACATCAGGAAGGATGCATGTCTTAGACTTTCGAGACAGTCTGATCCCTACGTTGTGAGAAGGAGGACTATGGTGGACTATATGGTCCACACCAAAGAACAACAAGATTTCTATGAAACTATTTTGCTTAACAAGAAGCCTATAGTTTGTGATATGAAATGAGTTGGTTGGGAATTCATTGATGCGAATGAAGACTATTTTCCCGGTGTACATGAGAGCTTCAAATCATGTGATGTTGACAAATTTGTGGGTCGGGCATCTCCAGCGCCGGGTCACACAGCCGCCGACTCCCCCTCGGTGGCCTCTGGGTTCACCGAGGCGCCGATGTCTCCCTCCTCGGTGTCCCATTCACCATATACGCCCGTCTCCTTAGAGCTTCCCTCTGGGTCATCCAGAAGCAGGCCGTGGTCATCAACAGGAACGACTCCATCGCCGTCTATCCGCTCCGGCTGGAACTCATCGTGAATGGTGAACCTGGTGATGTAGCTGGCTCGAGTGGTGACCCGGCCTACCTCCGGCTGCAGCTAGCGCTCTGCGCTGACTCACTGGCCCATCAGCGCGTCCAGTGCCAGACATCATGAACTTAAGTGCCATCTCGGCACCAGCACGGGCGGCGGAGACGCGCCACACGTGGAGCCGCTCCGGGCCCGCCTCCAACCACCGCGCCAGCCGCGTGAAGCTGTTCAGTGCAATGGAGCCAGGCCAAAGGGCCGCCGTCATCGCCACACCGGCCTCAGAGAGCCGACCAATCTACTCGCCCAAGAATCACAGACGGCTTCACAAGCGGTCACGATCTCCGGGAAGGTCCAAGCCACCTGCGGGGCGGTCCTGGAGCCCATGACTCCCTGCGTGTCTCGATGAAAGTGGACGGCCTCCTCCGGTAGCCCGCACGCCTCTGGGAAGTGCCCTATCAAAAAGAAGAGCAAGACAAATCAATAACCAAGGAAGCACTTACTGGAGAAGGACTCTTCCAGGTGCTGCTTTTCAAGCAACATACCGCGTCGCTCCCTGGCAATGGTACGGTCACGCTCCTGAAGCGTCTTCTCCAAGTCGGCAACCTTGGCAAGGGCCACCTTCATCTCGGCGTCCTTGGCCTCGGCCACCTTCTCGGACTCCTCATGGCGACAGGTTTCCACCTGATGGGCCTCCTCCGCCGTGGTCCCCGTTGCCTTCAGGCATTCCACCTCGGCCTAGAGCAGGCCCTTATCGTCGGCCAGCTTGTCGCGTTGCTGGTCGTCCTTGGTAAGGGCTCCCTGTGCATCCACGACCTTGGCCGCCTCCGCCTTGAGGTGGTCCAACTCAGCCTCAAGTCGGCTCTTGTCACCCGCCAGCTGCTCCTACAGCCTGCCGGCTTCGTCACGCGCTTGCAGATCCCCTGTCGCCTCCTCCTTCGCCTCTGCCACCACGGCCCCAAGCCGGCCGGCGTCAGCAACAAGCCAGTCGTAATGATAACTGGCCCTGATCAGTCGAGTTCTCCAAGACGATACCTCGGCTGCAGTAGGCCATGCGACGAAGACTCGGAAACAAAGTACTACTTTAAGATTTGACCCAACTACTATCTAGTTGGCCCGAATCTCGGGGGCTACATCCAGTAGGTGCGCTAGCGCGCCCTACTAAGAAGAGCATGTAAGAAAAGATACTCGTGGCTACGCGGAGCGCCTCCTCTTTTCCGGCAAGCTGTTCCTTGAGTTGCCGGTGCTTCTCTTGAAGCCGGTTGAAGACGCCGACCCGGTAGGAGTCTAGTTGCTGTAATGGACAATGATCAACACAAGACAACGGTTTAAAATTTTACCCAATTACTACGTAGTTGGCCCGAATATTGGGGGCTACACCCAGTGGGTGCGCTAGCATGCCCCCACCAAAAAGAAGCAACAAAAAGAAAAATAGAAGACAAGGGAGAACTTACGAACACCGCATGCTGCAGCTCCCGCGTCTGTTCCACCTTGGCCTGGATCCTGTCCGTCCGCCCTCGAAGGCGCCGGCTCACGGCGGCCATTGCCGCCTCCTCCTGGGTCAAGGGCCTGAAGAAGACCTTGCTAGGACCAGCCCGAGCTGGCGAACCCCTGGCCTCGGCACCAGGGCGTACTCTCCATTGACCGCCTCCTCCGCGGCCGGCGCCCTCTCCGGCACGATAGCTAGAGTAGCCTGTGGCACCACCACCACCGGCGCCCCGCCCATCGGTGCCATCACCGCCGCCTCCCTCGACCCCCGTCCGCTCGACCACGTCAGTCTGCGGTGCGGTGTCGTCCTCAACCACCACGACCTCCTAGTTGAGGTCCACCACGTCCGCATGACCGCTCTGTCCATCCTCTCCCTCCGACGACGGCATGAAGACCGTCGCCACCGGCTCCATCCCTGCCGGCATCTTAGGCCATGAAGGCTCCTCGCCGGCTCGCGCCCACGCCGCTACGGCGTTGACCCAAGCCTGGGACGACTCCTCCACCAGATCCAGCTCGGCCCTATTCCGGTCCCGCCGGGCCAAGGCCACGGTGTCGGTCGGGTCCAAGCCGAGGTCTGCGTCGGCCATCACCTCGTCCCTATCGATGGCGCTGGTTCGGGTCTTCCGGAACACGGTGCCCTCGGTGGATGCAGCATCCGCCGCTGCCAGCGCCAGTGAAATCGGCAACCTGAAGCTCAATGAAGTAAACGGACAAGAACCAAGTGAAGTTGCTCAGCGATTCAAATTCAACAGAAAGGGAACTTACCCAAGCTCCACCGGGACGGGGAGTCTCGCCG
This sequence comes from Triticum urartu, assembly GCF_003073215.2. Lineage (NCBI taxonomy): Eukaryota > Viridiplantae > Streptophyta > Magnoliopsida > Poales > Poaceae > Triticum > Triticum urartu. The sequence goes on along the minus strand of NC_053026.1, from coordinate 147,478,929 downwards.
GCTTCGCCTGCGGAGCGCCCGCCTCCTCTTGGCGGGCGGCTTCGCGCCAGCAGCCGAGTTCGCCACGCATTTCACGGCCGGGCGTCGGGGCGCAACGTTGTCCTTCTAGTGCGGCCGGCTTGCCGCCGCCGTCCCTCGAGACGACCCGGCTCCAGCCGCGTCATCGCCTCCTCCGGCGCCACTGCACCAACAACTCATGTCAACAACCCCCGCGCCGCCTCGCCCTCGGCAACCCAAGAAATATAGAAGAAAAACTTACCCGCACGGCACCCTGCGCCGGCATCAGCGTCCGCGTAGTCGAACCCCTTGACGTTGGCCAGGGGCTCCTCCGAGCCGGCCCGCACCACCTGCGTGGGCACCTGGTCATATGGATGACAGATGGCGTCGGGATGAACAAGAAGATGGGCAGCGGCAAAATACGAAGACCAAGGACTCACTACGGGTGCCAGGGTCGCCTGGCTGTATGGGGGTTTCCCGAACTCCCGGTCCTCCTACAGCCCGGCCTTGGAAATGTCGTTGACCCGGCGGGCGACCTGGTCTTCTCCCAGGCATAGATTCGACATCCGGTTGGTGTCGTGGAGACCAGTCATCAGGCTGAAGCGGCAAGTTTATTTGGTCCGCGCCGAAGTTGCGGACGTAAAAGAAAGAATTATGACACTTCTTGGCAGAATCCTCCAGCGAAATCTTGGGGCAGCCCCCACCCGACCGCTTGTACATGACAGCGGCCCCGCAGGAGGACATCTCCTCGGCCTTCAGGCCCTGCTACTTCAAAGTGAAGAAGCGCACCCAGATATCGATCGTGGGCTCGACCCCCAGGTACCCCTCGCAGAGGGTGACGAATCTGAAGAGCCGCAAGATGGCACCTGCGCCAAGATGATAGGGTTGGAGCCCGAAGAACTCCAGGAAGGTGCGGAAGAAATGGCTCGCAGGAAGGCTGAACCCACGCTTGAAATGCGGGTAAAAGAGGACGCACTCCGTCCCCTCCGGCCGGGACTCCCGCTCACCCTCCAGCAGGCGCACGGCGACCTCCATCTCCCCCAGCAAGTGCTTGGTGGAGCGGAGGTACGTGATGTCCTCTACAGTGATGGATGAGCCCATCCATGAGCCCGAAGGGAGTGCCATCGGGAAGATGTAGTGAAGGAAGAATAGAGAAGAGTGGCGGTGGAGCTCTGCTCGAAGCAGCGGGCGTCGCAGCATGCGGCGGTCGGAAGAAGCAGAGGAAGGATGAAAAGACAGGGGAGCGCGAGCGAGAATGATTTCCGCCGCCCCCTCCACCCAATTTATAAGCCATGATTCGAAACATGGGGAAGTGGGATCATTTGCGCTTGCCCCTCCCACTTCCCCGCAATAAGTGCGCACGTACGCACGCAATAACTGCCTCGAGAACGGCAACTGACAAGTGGACACCGCAATAAATCCTCACACGTGGCCCAAGGGCGTGCAGTGGTAGGACCTAGCCCATCGCCCTGTCTCGTCACGCGCATGGCCTTTCAGGCTCCTTCGTCTCCCGAGCGCCACATGGCGCCCGCGCAGAGCCCAAAATATTGCCTCAAGATTCGGCGGACTCCTCGGTTCCCACCCATGCCGGGATGCCATGATCCTGCTTTTGGAAGCCGGCACACATTGGGTGTTGCCGGACCCGGCGGTCACAACTTCGCCTCCTCAGGGGGAAACTGCGAAGCCCCCCCCCCACTCAAAGACGGCGGACCTTCACAGCTTCGGGACTACTGTCAGGGGGATGAACCCCGGGCAGGCAATGGAATCCGGATCCTTTTCAAAAACATCGGGGCCAGCAATGCCCCTCAATCCGGCTCACACTTGACCGGGTTGCTCAAGCCGCCCAACTCCCTCAAGCCAGCCAAAACACCTCGACCCGGCCCTGACGGCAGGCGCGAAACCGCCGAACCCGACACAACCAAGACTTCTCCAACAAGCCAGCTCCCCTTTGGCGTGTTCCTCAACCCGGCCACAGGTCAGCTCCCATCCCATCCCAGCAGTACGACGGGACAAGCCTCCATCCGAGGGTGAGTAGGGCAAAAGTGCCCCACCAACTCCTCTGGTCAGCCAAGGCGTGGCGACAGTGTGCCACCTACCCTGCTAGCCAGGGCTGGCGTAGCTAAAGTACGCCCGATGTCACCACTAACGCCAGTAAGCGGCAACCTGACGAGGTGCCACTGTAGAGGACTCAACCCGGCCACTCCGTGACGATCGACAAGAAGGCAAACATTACGCCCGGCCCACGGGGCCCATACCCGGAGAACCCGGCGAGTCCTGACACCCGGCGGGTCCCAGCGCCGGCTTCCCGGACATTGACAACTCAGCCCCACAGCCTTGTAATATTACCATTGTACCCCTGGGGTGGACCTATAAAACCCCGAGGAGCCCTCATGCATGCGGGCAAGCAACTCACACACACGAACACAAGATCAATTAGACTAGCCACACACTAGGAGAGGGAGCAGCCCATGCCTTGGTTTGCCTTCCTTCTTCCTCCATACAGGTCTAGGAGCAACTCTGTACTGTTACGAACGAACCACACTCGGCGGGACTAGGGGTGTTATCTCTCCGAAGAGCCCCAGACCTGGGTATGTCTTGCGCCCCTCGCTTGCTCATGCTAACCTCACCTCTGGAGCCCAACGGTGCCCTCGAGCCTCCTCCTCTCTTTAGCCGTCCCTTGGCATCTGTCATGCACCCACCACGACACTTGCACTTGGCTCTTCACCTCTTTGTGAAGTCGAACAATCATGGTATTACAGTGTATGCCTCTGGCAATCTAACACCGAATGAACTGATGCATGTCCACCGCCCGGGCGAGGGTAGGTTGCATTCTTAGGACGATTAGCCAAGAGACTGGACACTAGGAAGCGAGGTGTTTCATCAAGCCAGCTCTCGGTCACATTCAAAGTGCGGCAAGCACAGTTCGCACAAAGATGTGCCGCAAGGTTTGCTGACCTGTTTACATGCTGAATAACAAAAATAGAGAAAATATTACCGAGCGCTCCTATTTATAACATGATATGAGCCATAATTATGCGAGAATTGTGGCGAATGTTCCATGGAAGCAACTTCCATTATCACATGCGAGAACCATCGAAGAGAACCAAATGTGTTGAAGATTGCTTTATCATAATTTAAAATAAAATAAGAGTGCAGACGCTCCTCCATCCGCTTCCTAGTAGTAGTACATACCTCTATAGTAGTAGTACTAGTACTAGTACTAGTAAACTTTGCGCTTGGCTGTTCGCCTGTTTGGGAAGTCGAACAATAATGGTACTAGTATAGTATATGCTTCTGGAAATCTGACAGAGAATTAACTGTTGCACATCCACCACCTGAGCGAGGGAGAGCTAGCATTAGTCAAAAGTTTCTCCTTGTCCAGCGAGCCACCACACACAAGCTTCTCCCATCCTTCAAGCTTCTCCTCGTTCGGCAAGTTGATGGGACACAGCAAAGTAATGCTAGTCCATACTGCCTCCTTTCCAGTTAATATGGCTTAATTTCAAATGAGATAAATACACTGTCTGTCACTGTATATTTGTAAAAATACGGTTAGTGGACTTCATAATACGCTCATTGCGCTCAATATATACATTTTCCGGTGTTTATACAGTCACTAGCTCACCCTGGCTGAGTATGTGTGTGCATGCACATGTAGGTTCAGCACTTGAGCGTGACTGTGTGTGTTCCGTCATGTGCTCGGACATGCATGCATTAGGGCGACGCGCGCGTTTTTGCGTCCACGTGTACGTGTGATTGTTGCATGCATGCAGGAGGTTGTAGTCCCTCACATTCACATGTTCATAAGTCAATGCTTTGTCAAAACGTTGCATGCAAGGTTTAATCATTCATTGTTCACGCATGCATTCCCGATATTAATACATTGGTAAAGACAATTTCTTGAGGAAAACAAGCCCATGAATTGAGTATAAAGGGGACCAATAAGCTAGGATGGAGGGAGTACCAGTAGTGAACCAGAAGGAGGGAGTAGGTACTATTAGTACTACATAACAACGTGCAGTAACAAAATTCCTCTATGCGCATCCTGTCTACATGTCATGCAAGAAAATAGAGATAAGTACAAGTGAGACTCAGGAATGGTTATACACGTAGGGGGAGTACGTGTAGGGGCACTTAGGAGCAGTCAAATCACATAGTAAGTTAGTCGGAAAAAGCAACCATCATTTCACTCTTCAATGACACGTACGCAATATAAAATGGTTGATATGGAGAGAAAAAGAAAACCACTATATATACACTAGCAGGAGCCTAAGCTAAAAGCCTGCTTGCTTGGGTTGCTCTCTTCACAAGCATAGAACGAAGGTGGCCACTCCGCTAGTCATAGATCCAGCCTGATCCCGCCGCTGGGGCAAGGGAACGATGTTCTGCATAGACGCGGTCGACATCGGCGAGGGAGAAAACCCATAGTCCATGTGTCCCAATCGGGGGTCCCCGCGATATGGGCCGATGTCGCCTACCAACCGCCCTTCTAACTACAGCCCGACGTCCTAGGTACATCTTCCTTTTGGAGCCAGCTTGCTCCACTGCCGCAGCTCCCCACGTACCTCCATCACCATGTCGATCTTTCTCTACTTATATCGGCATCTCTTTGTGATGAGTTTATGTCTCATGAACTAGTGTCAGTTCTATTATTCTAATCATAGTTCTTCAATATCTTTGCCATCAGGGATGCTGAAAGGATCGAGAAGAGGTGTCTAGAGGGGGGTGATTAGACACTAAGTGCCAAAAGTTGCAGTTTTTAATATTCTTAAGTTTAAGTGGAGTTTAAGCACATGTTTAACAAACACAATACATATCAAGCAAGCATGCAATGAGTATATGAGCAGCGGAAAGTAAAGCATGCAACTTGCAAGAATGTAAAGGGAAGGGTTTGGAGTATTCAAACGCAATTGGAGATACGGATGTTTTTGTCGTGGTTCCGATAGGTGGTGCTATCATACATCCACGTTGATGGAGACTTCAACCCACGGAGGGTAACGGTTTCGCGAGTCCACGGAGGGCTCCACCCACGAAGGGTCCACGAAGAAGCAACCTTGTCTATTCCATCACGGCCGTCGCCCACAAAGGACTTGCCTCACTAGCGGTAGATCTTCACGAAGTAGGCGATCTCCTTGCCCTTACAAACTCCTTGGTTCAACTCCGCAATCCTGTCGGAGGCTCCCAAGTGACACCTAGCCAATCTAGGAGACACCACTCTCCAAGAAGTAACAAATGGTGTGTTGATGATGAACTCCTTGCTCTTGTGCTTCAAATGATAGTCTCCCCAACATTCAACTCTCTCTCACAGGATTTGGATTTGGTGGAAAGAAGATTTGAGTGGAAAGCAACTTGGGAAAGGCTAGAGATCAAGATTCCTATATTTGGAATGGAATATCTTGACCTCAACACAAGTGTAGGTGGTTCTCTCTCAAAAAATATGTATTGGAAGTGTAGGTATGTTCTGATGGCTCTCTCCATGAATGAAGAGTGGGTGGAGGGGTATATATAGCCTCCACACAAAATCTAACCGTTACACATAATTTGCCAAACTCGGTGGGACCGAATGGTTAAACTCGGTCGGACCAATTCAGCAAACCTAGTGACCGTTAGGATTTTCGGTGGGACTAAGATGCAACTCTGTAGGACCGATATGGTTAGGGTTAGGGCATAACGTAATCTTGGTGTGACCAATTACACAAACTCGGTGGGACCGATTTTGGTAATAAGCTAACCAAAGAGTTGGTCAGGCAAACTCGGTGGGACCGATTCACTCATCTCGGTGAGACCGAAATGTTACAAAAGGGAAACAGAGAGTTTACATTGCAATCTCAGTGGGACCGATCGCTCATCTCGGTAAGACCAAAACGTTACGAAGGGAAACAGAGAGATTACAATCCCATCTCGGTGAGACCGAGATCCCTATCAGTGAAACCGATTTGCTAGGGTTTGTGGCAGTGGCTATGACATCGGAAACTCGGTGGCGCTGGATAGATAGAATCAGTGGGGCCGAGTTTGACTTTTGGTTTAGGTCGTATGTGGATGTGGGAAGGCAGTTGAGGGTTTTGGAGCATATCACTAAGCACTTTGAGCAAGCAAGCCATTAAGCAACACCTCATCCCCTCTTGATAGTATTGGCTTTTCCTATAGACTCAATGTGATCTTGGATCACTAAAATAGAAAATGTGGAGTCTTGATCTTGAAGCTTGAGCCAATCCTTTGTCCTTAGCATCTTGAAGGGGTTCCACATCCTCTAGTCAATGCCACTCCATTGTTGAACTTATCTGAAACATACTAGGTAAAAGTGTTAGTCCAACAAGAGATATGTTGACATTAATTACCAAAACCACCCAGGGAGCACTTGTGCTTTCAATCTCCCCCTTTTTGGTAATTGATGACAACATACATCAAAGCTTTAGATAAAGATATAGAGAATAGCAAGTAAAGCTTTGGAAAGACATGTAACATGCATAGGCTCCCCCTACATGTATGCAATCATGTGAATATTGAATATAGGAGCATGTGAATGCGTAAACATGACAGAGTAAGCAATGTGTTACATGTATCTTGGCTATATGCATCAGAGCAAATGATGTGAATGTGAGAAATGTACCTTCATGCTCATGAGTCCTTCTTGCAAACAGTATGTACATCAGCAAGAACTTCTCATTCACATGACTGTGATGCATATACTTACCTTGTGGTCTTGAGTTGGCTTAGGATGGGCTGAACCTGCGCGAACAAGGTTAAATAACACAGATACACCTACTGACCAGAGCAAGCAAGAGAAACCACAAGAGAACCAAGACTGGGATGACATGTAGAGTGAGTACTAAGTACCACATTGGATATAGACATGTCCCCAAAGGTAAAGATATGCAATAAAATCAGAGATTTCCTTCCCTTAGATGTCTTGCTCCCCCTGAATCTGCATGGGATATTTGGAGAAGAGAGGGAACAGAAAATCAGAGCAACAAAAAAAGAAACAACAGAGCTTGAGCTAAAGCAAGCAACCAAACATGTCTTTCCCCTCTTAAAGACATGTGACATCTCTCCTCTTGAACACCAAGCATCTGGGGTCTTTGATGATATTACATTCTCCTAGTTGAGAAACTCTCTCCCCCTGAGTATTCTCTCTTTCTCCCCCTATAGGAAGAATTAAGCTTTGATGTGATCTCTCTCTCCCCTTTGACATCAATTTCCAAGAAGGGCTCTTCTGGACATGTGATACAAATGGGTTAGTCCTTGAGTCACAGAGCAAAGCAGCATGTCTAATATGATGCTGGTAGAGGACAAGAATCATTGAGTGGAGCTGGAGCAAACAGAAATCAGGAATAAGTGGCAAGTTGGTTTTCCTGTGGTGGAATCGGTGACTCCGAGTTGTGTGCTTCGGTTGCACCAAAAGATTTCGGTTGGGACGAAGAGAACAAACTGGTGTGATCGTGTTCATTAGAGTGAAACCACTTGTCACCTCAGCTCACTAGACAAGTAAGATCTCACAAGGATATGCAAGGAATTTACTGAAAGATTTGCAATGAATTGGATGCAGAAAATGCAGAACAAAAAGGAAAGAAAAGAAACTAAAAGTTCTAGATGAAGTTTTTTTTGAAAGGGGAAACAAATATGCAAGAGACAAAAGCACGGAGAGACACACGAGAACTTCATCTAGAGATGGTCACCGACAAAGTCACCTATGTTAGAGTATATTGACTTAGGAGTCAAGTGAGAGCACTTGATCATAGGTCACACTCATCATTTAAGCTCAAAATGGGGTTACCATTTTTCGTTTAAGCCTTTTGATGTATTCACATCTTGCGAGTTGCTTTGACTCATGACTTGGAGTAAAGCTTCTCTAAGATGGAATAACATACCTTGGGTGGTGGTGTTGATCTTGCTCATGTAGTTGAACTTGTGCGGGTTGCTCAAGGTTGATGTAGTTCATCAAGGGTTGGGAGCACCAGTTGGAGTTTGATTTCATCTACCTACATGGGTTAGCTTTGCAAGGAAGAGCACTTGTGTATCCAAAATGACAATCATGAGACTCAACATAGAATTTTCCAAAGGATATGTTTGAATGGTTTCGTGCTTCCTTGTCTTCAACCACCATTGTGTAGAGACTTGGTGATGTAGAGATTGCTCAAGATGTGAGTGAGTTGCAATCTCATAGATTTAGATCTAACCAAGTACCTACACGGGTTAGATAACATGCAAGGTACAAATATATCCAAGACATATGAATAGCATTATAAGAGAAATATCGAGGATTAGTCATAGGCTCATGCCCCGCATGTGTCAAATGGAGTTCCTACTCCAAGTTTGAAGCATCAATGATGTTCAATTCACCTCTCAACCTGCAAAACACTTTCTCATCAAGTGGTTTAGTGAATATATCCACCAATTGCTTATCGGTGCGAACATGCTTAAGGTTAATGTCCCCTTTTGCAACATGATCTCGAATGAAATGATGAAGAACTTCAATATGCTTGGTTAGAGAATGTTGCACGGGATTGTGAGAAATCTTAATAGCACTTTCATAGTCACATAGCAATGGAACATGTTTCACATATATCCCATAATCTTTAAGAGTTTGGGTCATCCAAAGTAATTGAGCGCAACATGAACCAGCGGCAATGTATTCCGCTTCGGCGGTGGATAAGGATACCGAGTTTTGTTTCTTGGAAGACCAAGACACAAGAGATCTACCAAGGAATTGACAAGTACCCGAAGTGGATTTTCTATCAACCTTGTCTCCGGCATAGTCTGAATCGGAGTAGCCAACAAGATCAAAAGAGGACCTCTTATGATACCAAATGCCAAAATTTGGTGTATGGATTAGGTATCTCACTATCCTTTTCACAGCCTTAAGATGACACTCTTTAGGAGTAGCTTGATATCGTGCACACATGCACACACTTAGCATAATATCGGGATGAGAGGCACATAGATATAACAATGAACCAATCATAGAGCGATAAACCTTTTGATCAACCGGTTCACCATCTTTGGTCAAATCAAGACGTCCACTAGTAGGCATGGGTGTAGTCATACCTTTGCATTCTTGCATATTGAACTTCTTGAATAAGTCCTTGGTGTACTTCGTTTGAGAGACAAAGGTACCTTCCTTAGTTTGCTTGATTTGCGAACCGAGAAAGAATTTTAGTTCACTCATCATAGACATCTCAAACTTCACCGACATTAGCTTTCCAAACTTCTCACTAAAATGAGGGTTAGTTGAACCAAATATGATATCATCAACATAAATTTGTCACACAAATAGTTCTCCATTATCCCTTTTAGTACAAAGAGTAGAATCAATTTTACCAATTTCAAAGCCTTTTTCAATAAGGAACTTGGTCAAGAATTTATACCATGCTCTACGAGCTTGTTTAAGACCATAATGGGCTTTTTGAAGTTTGTAAACATGATTAGGTTTCTTAGGATTGACAAAGCCGGGAGGTTGCTTAACATAAACTTCCTCCTCAATTTTGCCATTTAGAAAAGCACTTTTAATGTCCATTTGGTACAAGGTGATATCATGGTGATTAGCATAAGCATGTAAGATGCGAATGGACTCAAGTCTAGCAACGGGAGCATATGTCTCACCATAGTCCATACCTTCAACTTGTGTGTAGCCTTGGGCGACAAGACGTGCTTTGTTGCGAACCACTTGTCCATCTTCATCTTGCTTGTTGCGAAACACCCATTTGGTACCAATGATGTTGTGGTTGTTGTCGGGCTTCTCACCAATGTCCACACTTGATTTCTCTCAAAGTTGTGTAGCTCTTCATGCATAGCATTTATCTAGTCTGGAGCCTCCAATGCTTCTTCAACCTTCATAGGTTCAATGCTAGAGATGAATGATTAGTGTTCACAAAAGTTAGCTAAATGAGTTTTAGAGCGAGTGATTCTCCCGGTTTGGATATCATTGTAGATTTGCTCGACCGTATGATCTTTGGCAATTCTTGCTCGAACTCGTGAAAGCTTTTGCTTGGGTCGGGGAGGAACATCCTCTTCATCTTGTTCTTCTTCTTGGCCTTCTTCATTGTTGACGTTGTCGTTCTCTTGTCGTGGTGGAGAAGGAGGTTGTTGATGTTCATCTTGGTGCGCTTCCTCGTTTTCTTCATCTTGGCGTGTCCCACTTGTGGATGCTTCCGTATCAACTCTTGGTTCACCTTGTCATGAGGTAGAAGCTTCCACTCGTACGGACGAGGTACTCTCCTTCACTTCCGTTGGATGAATCTTGCCAATGGACAAGTCTTGAATTGCTTCCGAAGGGTCTTTGTCTCCTACATCAATTGGCAATTGCTCTACTTGCGAGCCGTTAGATTCATCAAACTTCACATCTACCGTCTCTTCAACCTTTCGGGTGAAATTGTTGTAGACATGGTAAGTGTGAGAGTTTGAGCCATAACCAAGTAGGAAACCTTCATGAGATTTAGGAGCAAATTTAGAACGACAATGCTTATCAAGAATGTAGCACTTTGAGCCGAATACTCAAAAGTATCCAACTTGGGGTTTGTTACCTGTGAGGAGCTCGTATGCCGTCTTGCCGAGTAGCTTGTGAAGATACAAGCGATTTGTTGCATGACAAGCTGTCTCAACCGCTTCTGCCCAGAAGTGCTTTGGCGTTTTTACTCATCAAGCATCGTTCTTTCCATCTCAACAAGAGTCCGGTTCTTCCTCTCAACAACTCCATTTTGTTGAGGTGTGTACGTAGCCGATAACTCATGTGAAATCCCTTATTCGTCAAGAAAGGTGTCCACATTTGCGTTCTTGAACTCCGTTCCGTTGTCGCTCCGAACCTTCTTGATCTTCACGTCAAACTGATTTTGGGCCTTCCTAGCGAAGTTTTTGAAGATCTTTTGGACCTGTGATTTGTCATCAAGAAAGAACACCCACATAAATCTTGAAAAATCATCAACTATGACTAGACCAAATGAGTTACCACCGAGACTCTTGTAGGCATTTGGACCAAAGAGATCCATGTGAAGTAGCTCGAGTGGTCTTCTTGTGGTCATGATGTTCTTCGCGCGGTGACTTCCTCCAACTTGTTTCCCTTCTTGACAAGCACTACAAAGTCTATCCTTGTCAAATATGACATCTTTTATTCCAAGGATATGATCACCTTTAATAAGCTTATCAAGATTTCGCATACCAACATGACCTAGTCTTCTATGCCACAACCAGCCTTTAGAAGATTTGGTAATTAAGCAAGTTCTAGGTTGAGCCTTTTTAGTGAAATCAACAATGTAAAGATCTCCTCTACGTTACCAGTAAAGAACATTTTATGATAGTCTCTACGAAACACTTGGCAATCTACTTCAGTGAATAAGACATTGAAACCGAAATCCGCAATTCTAGAAACTGAAAGTAAATTGTATCCAAGGGATTCAACGAGCATGACATTTTGTATGGAGCTATCATGTGAGATGGCCACCTTACCAAGGCCAACCACCTTACCCTTTGAATTATCACCAAAAGTGACATATTTTTGAGGGTTGTCGTTTCCAGCAAGCTCACGGAACATATCTTTATCTCCGGACATATGATATATACATCCACTATCAAGGACCCATTCCTTTCCTCCAGTCATGTAGCCGCGAAGATTTGCCATAAGACCAAAATGCCTCATTGCATCATCAAGATCATAGTCACTATCATCATCTTCATCATAGTATCCATGTTCAACATCATCTTGTGATTGATCAATTCCTAGAGAGGGTAATTAATTAGAAAAATGATCATCACAATGGTTCCTTGATGAATTCTAATAGCTTCGGATATGATATCGCTAATGATTCCAACATTTCCTTTAACACGCATGAGATTGGTAAGCTCAAATAGACAATCACCAAAGCTAGGATCACTAGAGTTCATCTTACTCAAGGCAATAGACTTATGGAGAATTTCGTCTAAATTTTTCAAGGAATAATCTGGAAATCGTTCCTCAAGAAATCTCCATATGGTGTAGGCACACTTGAGAGTAGGCAAACATCTAATCAAGTTTCTAGGCAAGCCTCTAATGATGAGCTCAACAGTTCTAAGATTGCGAATCATGTCAATATCTTCATCTAGGGTAGGGTGCAAAGGATCAACATGAGGTGCACAAGGGCTAGTAATGTACTTGTTCAAATGATATTCATTGAAAATATCAACCATTTCATTTTTCCACTCATGAAAATACTCTCCATCAAGAATAGGCACTCTATGTCTAAGACTCCCCAAAGTAGACACATCCATCTTCCTCCAATGGTGTTTAAACCAAGGCAATGGAGACCATTGCTCTGATACCAATTGAAAGGATCAAGAAGAGGTGTCTAGAGGGGGGGGGTGATTACACACTAAGTGCCAAAAGTTGCAGTTTTTAATATTCTTAAGTTTAAGTGGAGTTTAAGCACATGTTTAACAAACACAAAACATATAAAGCAAGCATGCAATGACTATATGAGCAGCGGAAAGTAAAGCATGCAACTTGCAAGAATGTAAAGGGAAGGGTTTGGAGTATTCAAACGCAATTGGAGACACATATGTTTTTGTTGTGGTTCCGATAGGTGGTGCTATCGTACATCCACGTTGATGGAGACTTCAACCCACGGAGGGTAACGGTTGCGCGAGTCCATGGAGGGCTCCACCCACGAAGGGTCCACGAAGAAGCAACCTTGTCTATTCCATCACGGCCGTCGCCCACGAAGGACTTGCCTCACTAGCGGTAGATCTTCACGAAGTAGGCGATCTCCTTGCCCTTACAAACTCCTTGGTTCAACTCCACAATCTTTTCGGAGGCTCCCAAGTGACACCTAGCCAATCTAGGAGACACCACTCTCCAAGAAGTAACAAATGGTGTGTTGATGATGAACTCCATGCTCTTGTGCTTCAAATGATAGTCTCCCCAACACTCAACTCTCTCTCACAGGATTTGGATTTGGTGGAAAGAAGATTTGAGTGGAAAGCAACTTGGGAAAGGCTAGAGATCAAGATTCATATGGTTGGAATGGACTATCTTGACCTCAACACAAGTGTAGATGGTTCTCTCCCAGAAAATATGTATTGGAAGTGTAGGTATGTTCTGATGGCTCTCTCCACGAATGAAGAGTGGGTGGAGGGGTATATATAGCCTCCACACAAAATCTAACCGTTACACACAATTTGCCAAACTCGGTGGGACCGAATGGTTAAACTCGGTCGGACCGATTCAGCAAACCTAGTGACTGTTAGGATTTTCGGTGGGACTGAGATGCAACTCGGTAGGACCGATATGGTTAGGGTTAGGGCATAATGTAATCTCGTGTGACCGATTACACAAACTCGGTGGGACCGATTTTGGTAATAAGCTAACCAGAGAGTTGGTCAGGCAAACTCGGTGGGACCGATTCGCTCATCTCGTTGAGACTGAAATGTTACAAAAGGGAAACAGAGAGTTTACATTGCAATCTCGGTGGGACCGATCGCTCATCTCGGTAAGATCGAAACGTTACAAAGGGAAATAGAGATATTACAATCCCATCTCGGTGAGACCGAGATCCCTATTGGTGAAACTGATTTGCTAGGGTTTGTGGCAGTGGCTATGACATCTGAAACTCGGTGGCGCCGGATAGATAGAATCGGTGGGGCCGAGTTTGACTTTTGGTTTAGGTTATATGTGGATGTGGGAAGGTAGTTGAGGGTTTTGGTGCATATCACTAAGCACTTTGAGCAAGCAAGCCATTAAGCAACACCTCATCCCCTCTTGATAGTATTGGCTTTTCCTATAGACTCAATGTGATCCTGGATCACTAAAATAGAAAATGTAGAGGCTTGATCTTGAAGCTTGAGCCAATCCTTTGTCCTTAGCATCTTGAAGGGGTTCCACATCCTCAAGTCAATGCCACTCCATTGTTGAACTTATCTGAAACATACTAGGTAAAAGTGTTAGTCCAACAAGAGATATGTTGACATTAATTACCAAAACCACCCAGGGAGCACTTGTGCTTTCAGATGCTCAGCTCGATTTCAGTGGAACTGCACAAAAGCATCGTATGATCCGAGGGTGCCAACCGTCTTTCCTTCAATGGTTCTACCTAGCCATAAAATTAAATCCTATTTAGGGTTTAAGTCGTAGTGACCCCATCAGTAGTTTTTCTTTTGTACACACTCTCACAACTTTTCTCTTTAGTTGTGAAGTAAATACTGGCTATGACCTATGAATCATTGACATGCATCAGCATGTGTGTTAGTTTACCTTTGTATTTGATGGAATGTTGTAATGGGGCAACCTTTGAGTAGGAATGAAAATGGAGTGGAAAGTTTCCGTTTTTCTGGAGAGAAAAAATGGAAACAGAGAGAAACCAATGTTTCAGTTCGTTGGATCACGCAATCGAGCAAAACCAACATTTAAATCACGGCTGTTGCGTTTGTGTCTCACCCTTCTCCATGGCTCCAACCCACACGGTCGCTCGACATGCCACTCACTGCAAACCGAGTATACGATAACTTTCCCACCTACTTTTCGATGGATCGCGCCATGGAGTACTAGCACTATTGGAAGAGATTAACGAGTTGGGGGAGGACAGCTAGCTGTAGCACGGACTCCCAAGAACTTTTTACTTTCATGTTGTGGTCTGCTATTGTGACCTTTGACGTGGAGCAGTCGCGTGCACCTGGAAGCGGCACGGGCGACGATCTCTCGGCCGGCGCGCTGCTTTAATGTCGGCGCCAGTGAGAGGTCGCGTCCACTCTGGCCATGCATGAATGCAGCACTGACCATTTCATGCGGGAAGCACGCGCGGGTGATGAAGAGGGTTCAGGTTGGTCAGGAGCGGGCGTGGAAACAGTCCGGACGCCCGCAAACAAGAGATGTTGTATGTTAATATTGTTGCGTATATAACTAACAACGTAAATAATGTGCCGGTTGGACAAATATGATTGGAGATGGAGATGGAGATAGAATTTTACGTAAACACGGATATGCATGTATATGTCTATGTGTGTGTGTGTGACGAGTCTCGCGACCTAGAAGCTGGGTCGTGTTTTTGATCGAGTTTTCTTTCTTGGTACGTTAGAAAAAATTGTCCGCCAGTTTTCATTTCCTTTTTCTGAGAGATTTATTTACGCCATTGTATATATATCCTCTTGTTTGATAGGGTTTCTCGCGTCCCGCTCTCTCACCCTATCCATATGCAACAAGATGACAGTGTCCACTCTATCTCTCTCCTCACCGGTGGTCATAGATCAGGCTGAATCCCGTCCGCTGCGGGAGGTGAGGAGGTGCAGCATTGACGCTGTCTCCGTCGGCGATGGAGAAAGCCTATGCGCACCGTCATCTCGGAGACGGCGCTAGCGCGGATGAAGGGTCCTCCGTGCCCTTGTTCGCTGCCGTCGTGTGGGCTGATACCGCCCGCCCGCCTAAGCAACATCTCGCCTACCTGAGGTATAACTTCTTTTAGTGGTCCAGCTCCCCAGGTCGCTGCATGCGGGTTTTCTTCTATGCGACTACTCCCCAGCTCCCCATGTACAGTAGCTAGGGTTCGTCGGCTGGTCCAATATCACCTACTATTATAGAGGAAATGCTAGTCGAAAAGTTGTCCTAGTTTATGCCTCGGTGGAGGTACACATGTTGTTTCGACAAAAAGTACATGGTGGTTGTGCGGTCATTTTCCATATGCTCCTATCGTTGCTGCTAATCTTATACTATCACTGGTTAAATGAAGAAATGCTTTTTTCTCGGGTATCCTAGTTTAGTTCCCATCAAGATAATCATCATGCTTCTGTTTGATGGTGTACTTTTCATTAATTCTAATAGAAAATTAAGATGTCGCTGTTAATCTTGTACCATTGCCAAAACAAAGCAACAACACTATATCCCTTTTTTATATTTTTGCAACCAGCGGTGCATATCTCCATACCTAGGCATGTCCTCCTCAATTTTAGTGGAACTACACAAAATTGGATGGCCATTGTTGTTCCGCCTCACTGTCCTCTGCCAACGTGGTTCTTCCTTCCTCGAGCTTGATTATTGAGAAGAAACAGACCACAATGAGGATTTGTCGAACTTCATAGGTGCCTCACCAAAACTTGATGCCAAATGGATGATGCATCACCATGATGACATATCGATGCTCATGGTTGTGCCTAATGGTTGCTTCGGCTGGTGAAGCTGATCGATTTTCAATGAAAAACAAGATGTCTTCCATCAGTGTTCTTTGCTTGTTACCCACAAGGATGATGTCCTTCATCAGTTCACCTTGGTTGCGTTTGAGACACAGTCGTCTTTCACGTTGGTGCAATTTTATCACACAATTGTCTATGAACCAAATGTTTCCTCGAAGAACGATCGACGTTGGTACTAAGAGCATAAGTTTTGTATTGATTTCTAAGCCTTCTCACAACTTTGTCTTCAGCTCCCTTGTAATTTTATTTGTCCAGCTATTAACTAAATATGTGGCCAGGCTTTGATTAAAAGATGGTGTGGACTAAAAACCCAGTGGGATGTAGTATCCCTCCATTTTTATTTACTCTGCATATTAGATTTGACTGAAGGTCAAACTTTGCAAAGTTTGACCAAGGTTTGGCCGAACACAACAAACCATAATTATTAAGAGAGGGCAAACTATACAAACTCTCAAACCTTTTGGATAATTGAAATTAAAATTCTTTATGTGAACACACTCTCACACGTTTCCAGTAGTTTGGCACATGTGTGCTTGTTCACTTAAGGGAGGGTAGTGTACCGCACGTGAAGGACATGAAGTGCGACCAGGACGCGTGGATCGTTAGTTCATCAGAAGTAGTAGTTTTCTTCACTGGTACGTTAAATAAAGAGCTTTGTTTCGTACTTACACAATTTAAAAGGATTGTCATGGAGAGAATAAGAAAACCATTCCACTATTTATTGGCAGTATACACGAGTACTATATGGACGCAGCTTCATTGACTTCGTGCACCTGCCTTTGGGTGTATGACAGGTGGGCCCAACATGTGGTTGGCCCACCTATCATACAGCCAAAGGAGGTGCAGTTAATGCACCGGAGCTCAATCCATACCATATATGTAGTACTATATAAGTTGGATCCTCGGGGCTTATTTGCTATGGTTTGGACTCTCCACACTCTCGCTGCACTACATATATATAAACACGCTGGAGACTCAGTGTTCCTTTTCTAGGGTTTTCTATATTCACAGTCTCTCACCCTCTTCACCAGATCTAAACGAGACTACGTTGGCCTCTGTCTCTCTCTCCCCCCTCACAGCTGGTGAAGTAGTTGTCCGGATCACGTCACACCGGGAAGGGGAGGATGTGTAGTGTTCACTATATCGCCTTCGACAAGGGAGGCAATCCACTGCCGGCTGCGCTATTCTCATTCTCCCAGTGCCTGTGCGGGAGGGCCACCGAACTCTTTTTCCTTGCTACCGTACATAGTGTGGGCAGATCCGGCATCCCGCCGCACACCTAGCCACATCCCGACGATTCTAAGGTATAAGTTTCTTTGAAACCGTCATTGCTCTAGATGCATGCGGATAGTTTTCGATTTTGTAGTCGAATCTAGGGCTTGGTTCAAATAGGAAAAAGGGTGAGGTGGGGTGGAGCATGAATCTAGGACGTGGTTCAATGAGGAAAGGAGGGATGGAAAGTATTATAGACTGGCTATTGATGTCTACTACACAACCTTCTTCTTGTAGACGTTGTTGGACCTCCAAGTGCAGAGGTTTGTAGGACAGTAGCAAATTTCCCTCAAGTGGATGACCTAAGTTTTATCAATCTGTGGGAGGCTTAGGATGAAGATGGTCTCTCTCAAGCAACCCTGCAACCAAATAACAAAAAGTCTCTTGTGTCCCCAATACACCCAATACAATGGTAAATTGTATAGGTGCACTAGTTCGGTGAAGAGATGGTGATACAAGTGGTACATGGAAGGTAGATAAAGGTTTTTGTAATCTGAAAACATAAAAACAACAAGGTAACTAAAGATAAAAGTGAGCACAAACGGTATTGCAATGCGTTGAAACAAGCACTGCTAGGGAAAAGCCTAGCAGCAGCACGGGTTTTGGGTGTATCAGTAGCGCGGGTGCGCGCGCTACTGATACGGCTCTACTGCTATACATGGTTAGCTGTAGCGTGTGTTGCAAACAGTGCTACTTCTAATTAGCTGTAGCGGGTCTTATACCCCGCGCTACTACTATTACTTTCAAAAACAAAAAAAATCTCGATCCCGTGTGTGCTGTCAATGGCAGCAATGGTAAGATTTAGCAATGATTGGCATCGCCGGTGGCATGAACAGACAGCAGAAGACCAGATCCAGCAGTGGCTGTTGGAGAGGGCCCGTTTCTATAGCAGAGCCAGGCCGCGGCGTGGGGCTCCTCTTCCCGACCATGCCAGATAGCTCCGGGTCATCCATGGCGACGACCTGCACGGGCATGGATATGGGAGGGTGAGTCAAACCAGAGGGAGAGAGAGAAAAGGAAAACCGAGGGAGAGAGGAAGGTGATGTAGGGAGCAGCTGAGCTAGTCACCGGTGGCGAGGTGCTCCGGTGTGGTGGCGCGGGGCGGCGGCCTCCTAGACGTCGGTGGAAGACCGGCGAGCTCCTAGACGCCGGTGGCGCGAGGCGGCGGCCTCTTTCGGCGCCATGGAGGAGGATGGGTGCATGGGCAAGAGGTCCATGTGAGAGCGTATGGAAAGTGAGAGGAGAGAGTGGTGGAAGAGAGGAGGGATTTGGGGGAGGAGATGGGGATTCGGCCGAGGATATGGCGATTTCACCTACCTCATACTTAGTAGTAGCGAGGGGTATAAAACCGCGCTACTACTATCAACTTAGTAGTAGCGCGGGTTTATACCCCTCGCTACTACTGTGGCATTTGTTGGGGGGCATGGTAGAGACCGCTTAGTAGTAGCGAGGGTTAAAAACCTGCGCTACTACTATCAACTTAGTAGTAGCGGGGGTTAAAAACCCGCGCTACTGCTAATTAGCAGCAGCGCTTCTTTTTGTGCCGCGCTGCTGCTAAGATTCTGTGTATAAGGTTTTCCCTAGTAGTGAAGGCCTAGGGTTCATACTTTCACAAGTTCAAGTTCTCTCAACAACAATAACATAATTGGATCATATAACTATCCCTCAACATGCAACAAAGAGTCACTCCAAAGTCACTAATAGCGGAGAACAAACGAAGAGATTATGGTAGGGTACGAAACCACCTCAAAGTTATTCTTTCCAATCAATCCATTGGGCTATCCTATAAGTGTCACAAACAGCCCTAAAGTTCGTACTAGAATAACACCTTAAGACACAAATCAACCAAAACCCTAATGTCACCTAGATACTCCGATGTCACCTCAAGTATCCGTGGGTATGATTATACGATATGCATCACACAATCTTAGATTCATCTATTCAACCAACACATAGAACCTCAAAGAGTGCCCCAAAGTTTCTACCGGAGAATCATGACGAAAACGTGTGCCAACCCCTATGCATAGGTTCATGGGCAGAACCCGCAATTTGATCACCAAAACATACATCAAGTGAATCACATGATATCCCATTGTCACCACAGATACGCATGACAAGACATACACCAAGTGTTCTCAAATCTTTAAAGACTAAATCCGATAAGATAACTTCAAAGGGGAAACTCAGTCCATTACAAGATAGTATAGGGGGGAGAAAACATCATAAGATCCAAATATAATAGCAAAGCTCCCGATACATCAAGATCGTATCACCTCAAGAACATGAGAGAGAGAGAGAGATCCAACACATAGCTACTGGTACATACCCTCAGCCCCGAGGGTGGACTACTCCCTCCTCGTCATGGAGAGCACCGGGATGATGAAGATGGCCACCGCAGAGGGATTCCCCCTCCGGCAGGGTGCCGGAACGGGTCTAGATTGGGTTTTGGTGGCTACAGAGGCTTCTGGCAGTGGAACTCCCGATCTATTCTGCTCCCCGATTTTTAGAGTATATGGATATATATAGGCAGAAGAAGTACGTCAGGGGAGCCACGAGGGGCCCACGAGGGTGGAGGGCGCACCGGGGGGGGCACGCCCCCTGCCTGGTGGCTTCCTTGTTTCTTCCCTTACGTGGACTCCAAGTCTCTCGGGTTGCTTTCCTTCCAAAAATAAGTTCCGTGAAGTTTCAGGTCAATTGGACTCTGTTTGATTTTCCTTTTCTGCGATACTCTAAAACAAGGAAAAAACAGAAATTGGCACTGGGCTCTGGGTTAGTAGGTTAGTCCCAAAAATAATATAAAAGTGTATAATAAAGCCCATGAACATCCAAAACAGAAGATAATATAGCATGAAGCAATCAAAAATTATAGATACGTCGGAGACGTATCAACATCCCCAAGCTTAATTCCTGCTCGTCCTCGAGTAGGTAAATGATAAAAACAGAATTTTTGATGTGGAATGCTACTTGGCATAATTTCAATGTAATTCTTCTTAATTGTGGTATGAATATTCAGATCCAAAATATTCAAGATAAAAGTTCATATTGACATAAAAATAATAATCCTTCAAGCATACTAACTAAGCAATCATGTCTTCTCATGTAAGTGCATCTAGTGCCCCTTAGTGATTTTGGTGTATTGAAGACTTATAGGTTAAGGGACTAATGTGTTTTTGAGTGTACACAGGTCTATAAGTCTATCAGGAGTTTGATATTTACATATAAAGTCGACCCCTAGAAATGAAGTTCTTCGCCTGAAGACTTTGGATTTCTGAAGACTTTTTAAAGACTTTCAAAGTGAAGAAATTGGTGCAATCCTGAAGACTTGATATTCAATTCGAGGAACATGAAGCGTGAAGACTTTTGTTTTCGTAGTTTCATTTTCTCTTTCTTGAGTCATAGGAAACAACGTACTGTTAAAGGGGGTTGAGGAAATACTAAGGAAAAATTTCCATGTGATGCTCAACTCAAAATTCTACACCTACCAATCCCTTCGAGTGAAGCCATTGGAAATCTCATATAGTTCAGTCATATTCTTCAGTGACAAAGACTAAGTTCTTCTGGTCTCTGAGAAATTTGTTCTGACTGAGGAGTTAGGAATTCGCCAATGCGGATTGCCTACACAGTGAGGAACATGATAGCCCTGAGGAATTTGGTACTCAAATTTCCAACCGTTGTTGTGCCATGCGCCAGCTGTCCCAAAATATCTACCCACCTAACGGTCATATCATTGAAGGGCATTTATGTCTTATCATGTCGGGTTGCTCCCTAGGCTATAAATAGCTGCCCCCTACAACCACTAGCTGGTTGGCTGCTCCGAGAGAAACTGACACTTGTCATTTGAGAGCATCCCATCCTCCGAGGACTTTGAGCGAAAATAATCAAGTGAGGAAAATGCAAACCCAAACACCTACAAACCCAAAGTGATTGAGCATCACTGCAGAGATTGATCCTGCGTGGATCCGACGCTTGTTACCTTTGCAGGCTGTACTTCTTCCAAACGGTTAGGTGTCAAGGTCTAGAGCATCTAAGAGGAATTATGGATCGCCAAATGACCAAGTTTGTGAAGGTTCGGAAGTCACCTGAAGACTTACCACGAGTGATTGGGCGAGGTCTGTGTGACCTTGGCTCAAGGAGAATACGGTGAAGACTGTGTGTCCGGGACTGTGTGTCCTCAGGTTTAAATACCTAGTCGCTCCAACCAGATGTACAACTGAGACAGCAGTTGGAACTGGTCTACCAAATCATTGTCTTCACCAAGCTCACTGGTTCTATTTCCTCAACTCATTCATTTCCTCATAACTGTGTTGAGTGCTTGTTCATATGTGTGTTTGAAGACTTTGACTGAAGACTTTCTCAATTTCCTCAATTCAATTTCTTCAGTCTATCTTCATCCTGTGTTATCCTGTGTTTACGCTGTCTGTACTCTGTGCTTGTCTTCATTTCATCATGATGAATATGCTTGTGCTCTGTTATGTTTACTTTTGAGTACTTATTCCGCTGCTAGTAGTTCTTCGCTAAGGAATTTCCTCACCTGCAAATTCCTCAGTGAAGAATTCATAAAAATCGCCTATTCACCCCCCTCTAGTCGATATAACGCACTTTCAATTGGTATCAGAGCAAGGGACTCCCTTGTTTTGTGTGATTTTCGTTTAACAGCTTGGAGTTTTAGTTATGTCGACCACAGGTATGATCAAGGTCTCTGCTGGGTGTCCTACCTTCGATGGGACGGACTACCCCTACTGGAAGAATAAGATGCGAATGCATATTGAGGCAATTGATAACGATCTCTGGTATGTTGGGGAAAATGGTGTTCCCTTAGTCACACCTTCTCTGAATGCTGCTGATGTGAAGAGATTCAAGCAGCTCGACTCTCAAGCGAA
This sequence comes from Triticum urartu, assembly GCF_003073215.2. Taxonomy (NCBI): domain Eukaryota; kingdom Viridiplantae; phylum Streptophyta; class Magnoliopsida; order Poales; family Poaceae; genus Triticum; species Triticum urartu. Next base: position 147,456,637 of record NC_053026.1, on the reverse strand, counting down.
GAATATCATATGTGGCCATCTGAGCAAAGGACAGTATGGAAGAGTGAGTGTGTTGGAAACTGCTAAAGTTATCTGGGATAGGCTGTCCAAGGTCAATATAGGAGTCTCAACACAGTGTGACTCTCGAGTTGATGTTCTTCGCAATCTCTTCAACCGCTTCAAAAGACTCGACAATGAAAATGTTCAACAAACCTTCGATCGCCTCACTGACATCTCAAATGAGCTTCATGCACTTGGTGCCACTGACATCACCGACCATGAGGTGGTGAAGAAATTGCTGAGATCGCTTGATTCCTCATTTGATACTCTAGCATTGATGATACAAGAACGTTCTAATTACAAGTCACTTGATCCTGCTGATATCCTCGAAAGGCTAAATACTCATAAGTTCCAGTTTGCTGAGAAGAGAGATCTCTATGGTTCGAGCTATGGCAGATCACGTGCCCTGAAGGCCAAGGCAGTGTCTGAATCTGAAGATGAAGATTCTGGTAGCAGCCTTGGTGATCCCGAAGAACGGAGCCATGAGCTAGCACTGCTCGTGAAGAAATTCAAGAAGTTCTCAAGACACGGTCGCTTTGGAAAATCCTCAAGGAGCAATGATTCCTCATCCAGTGACTACAAGAAGAGGCTCTGTCACAAATGTAAGAAACATGTACACTACTTTCAAGGTTGTCCTCAGTGGGAAAAGGAATCAAAGAAGAAGAAATACAAGGATTATAGTTCTGATGATGCGAAGAAAAAGAAGAAATCCTCAAAATCTTCATCATCAAAATCCTCGAAGTCTCCATCTTACAAGAAGAGTAGCTCCAAGAAGGCTCAGGCGTTCATTGGCAAGGAAATGGACTCTGAGGCTGAATTTGAGGAACATGAGAAAGAGGAGGCATCTGAGGAGTCTGAGTCTGGTGTGGCGAGCCTGGCTCTTGCTACTGCTTTCGTCAGCAAGTCCATCTTCAACTCTGAAGAAAATGGCTTCACCAACATGGCTGATAGACACAATGTCGACTACTCTCCCACCTATTGCTTCATGGCAAAAGGTGCCAAGGTACTCAAATACCCCTCCTCTGAATCAAGTGAGAATGAATCTGATGAAAACCTCAAACCCAGCTACTCCAAACTTGCTAAGATTGCTGTAAAACAACAAAAGGCTTTTGAAAAAGTTCAAAACATGCTTGACAAAAGTGATGATATGTTGGGTGAAGAAATGGATCGCACTAAAACCTTGACTAAAAATCTTAAAAGACTTCAGTCCAGGTTTGACAACCTTCAAGGTCATCATAACACTCTCTTATCTGATCATGAAAAGCTTTCATATGAATTTCTTCAAAGAAAGCAAGATCTTGAAAAGTTAAGAGTGAGTTATGAAGATCTTCAGAAGGAGCGTGATTCATTACTTGCTCAACAAATCAGCGCTTCTCAGGAAGAATTTGTTCCTCCATGCTTGAAGTGCATTGAACGTGAATCTGCTAATTCTTCACCTGAATGTTCAAATGCTGCTAATGTTTCAAATTCTTCACCTGCCTCTGCTATCACTAATTCCTCATTTGAGGACATTGCTAGTATCACTGAAGATGCAGGGCTGAAGGAATTGTACATGACAGGCATGTACAAAAGCCTCAAATGGCATTAGATTCTTTGTGATGTGCTTAAAAAGCAGATCCTCAACAGGAACCCTAGGAAAGAGGGTATTGCCTTTGAGAGGAAACTCAATGCTGATGGTACATATTGGAAGCCTGAGCAGTACCCCAAAACCTCATGGGTTGCTACAAAGGGACCTCCAGTTGATCCATCTAACTTATCTGGCTTTGCATGTGAATCACCTCGTTCTGATGATGAGTCATTTGACTCCAATTATAAACTGTTCAAAAATCAGAATAGTAAAATATTTGCTAGATATGTTGGCAATAACTACAAGAATGGTGCTCATATGAAGAAAATCTGGGTTCCCAAAAGGTGCCTTGAAAGTCTTTAGGTGAATGTCCTCAGGACACCACCTGTGAAGAATAGGAACCCTAGGTCAAATTCTTCATATGGAACAAATTCCTCAAAAGGATCAAAGTCCTCATATGAATATCATCGTGCTAACAACTCTGTTTCGCAGTGAAGAGCTAAGGGCTATGAATATGAGCATTATTCTTCTAATCATTATGTTCATAAGTCCTCGAAGAATTTCTCTCCTTATTCATATGCTTATCCTAACCCCTCTTATGTGAAATGAAATGGGTTGGCGTCTATGCCACCTTTCTCATATGGAGCTCGCAGAGTGATGAACTCTTTGCCACCCCTTCAGATGTGGGTGGTGAAGAAAAAGAACTAATCTCTTCTGTAGGGTCAGGTCTCCAGACGAACGTAATCGTCTGAAGAATTTGCTGGAGACCTGAGAGTGCCTGAAAGGACGCAGGCTAATCATGAAGAAATGAATTTTCATTTCTCACGTCCTCATACTGCTTGATGAAATTGATCTGATGAATTGATGCCATATTCTTCACTGATGAAGTATATGAGTTTGTAAGTTGCACTAATTCATCTGCAGGATGATCAACCCCAAGCCACTGAGTGGGTCCTCGATAGTGGATGTACAAATCACATGACTGGTGACAAGAATCTATTGATGGATGCTCCCTTATCACCATCGCATTTGAAGCATATCATCTTCCCTGACAAAGACAAAAGTCAGGTATTGGGTCTAGGTAAGGTTGCGATCACAAAGGATCGACACATGGACAAAGTCATGCTTGTCGAGTCCTTAGAATACAACCTCATGTCTGTCTCAATGCTTTGCGATCTTGATATGGTTGTTGCCTTTGGCAAGTACCGTTGTGTTGTGCTTATGGAAGCTGACAATCCCAATTTCTTCGAAGGCTTTAGGAGAGGAGACTTGTATATTGTTGATTTCTCTACAGGACCGCAACCAGCCGTGTGCGTACTTGCAAAAGCTTCAGAAGGTTGGCTCTGGCATCGACGACTTGGTCATGCAGGTATGAGGAATTTTCACACGCTTGCGAAGAAGAAGCATGTCATTGGCATTGAGAATGTCAAATTCCTCAAGGATCACTTATGCGAAGCCTGTGAAGCTGGAAAGATGACCAAGGCCAAGCATCCATCGAAGACAATCATGACTACAACTCGACCATTTGAATTGCTTCATATGGATCTTTTTGGCCCTAATCATTATTCTGCTGTTACAAATGATGCATCTCTATATGGCTTTGTTGTTGTTGATGATGACTACTCTCGGTACACACGGGTACACATTGTCACTTACAAACATGAAGTGAAGGAAGTCTTCAAACGATTTTCCTCGAGGGCTTCAACCAACTTTGGTGTGAAGATCAAGCACATTAGAAGTGACAATGGAACTGAGTTCAAGAATTCTGGTCTTGATGACTATCTTGATGAACTTGGTATTACTCATGAGTTATCTGCTCCTTATACTCCTCAGCAGAATGGCGTCGTGGAGCGCAAGAACAGAACTCTTGTTGAGATGGCTCACACTATGCTTGATGAATACAAAACACCTCGTCGTTTCTGGATTGATGCAATTGATACTGCGTTCCACATCATCAACAGAGTATATCTTCACAAATTCTTCAAAAAGACTGCCTATGAACTCCTCATTGACAAGAAACCCAATGTAAGTTATTTCAAAGTCTTCGGTGCTAAATGTTGGATAAGAGATCCTCATCACAAATCAAAATTTGCACCGAAAGCACATGAAGGTTTCATGCTTGGTTACGGAAAGGACTCGCACACCTACAGAGTCTTCAACAACGTTCTTCACAAGGTTGTTGAAACTGTAGATGTGTGGTTCGATGAAACTAATGGCTCACAAAGAGAGCACCTACCTTCTGTGATAGATGAACCAGCACCTGAGGAAACTATCAAGTTCAAGGCTACTGAGGATGTCATTCCTACTAAAGAATCTGCTGAAGAATTCATTCCAGAACATGAATAACGTCGAGCTAATGCACTTGAAGAAAATATTGAAGAAAATGGTGCTAAAGAAAATGCTGATCAAATTCCTCAACGACAACCAGCTCATCCTCACATTGCAAAAGAAGTGCAAGTTGAAAAGATCATCAATGATGTTGGTGTCAAAACCGGCGGATCTCGGGTAGGGGGTCCTGAACTGTGCGTCTAAGGCGGATGGTAACAGGAGGCAGGGGACACGATGTTTACCCAGGTTCGGGCCCTCTTGATGGAGGTAATAATCTACATCCTGCTTGATTGTTCTTGATGATATGAGTATTACAAGTGTTGATCTTCCACGAGATCGTAGAGGCTAAACCCTAGAAGCTGGCCTATGGTATGATTGTATGTTGTCCTACGGACCAAATCTCTCCGGTTTATATAGACACCGAAGGGGGCTAGGGTTACACAAAGTCAGTTACAAGGGAGGAGATCTTCATATCCGTATTGTCTAGCTTGCCTTCCACGCCAAGGAGAGTCCCATCCGGACACGGGACGAAGTCTTCAATCTTGTATCTTCATAGTCCAACAGTCCAGCTGTCCGGAGACCCCCTAATCCAGGACTCCCTCAGTAGCCCCTGAACCAGCCTTCAATGAGGATGAGTCCGGCGCAGTATTGTCTTCGGCATTGCAAGGTGGGTTCCTCCTCCGAATACTCCATAGAAGATTTTGAACACAAGAATAGTGTCCGGCTCTGCAAAACAAGTTCCGCATACCATCGTAGAGAGAATAACATTTCCACAAATCCAATCTGCTAACACGTTTTGATAGCATGATATCACGCCATGGCCCGGTATTTATTCAAACAGTTTTTCTCAACCAGCACCACACATATTGCGGGGCGGTTTTCTCGACACGTCTTGTCAAAGAAGAGATCGTGTCCCCCTTATCACGGGATTCTCATCAATACTGGCACGGGTAACCCAACTGCGCCATTACATACAGCACTTGGGGAATAAGAGGTTTTACCAAGCAAGGGGGGAGGCGCATCGCCTCTTCCGCCCTTATAAAGGGGCAAGGATTTACCCTCTTCACCCATACCTTCTTCCCAACTCATTCCATTCTGCTCAGGGTCCAACATGCGAGAGTTCAACTCCTCTACCCACAAGAGGTCTTCCAAAGATGTCTGGATCCGGAGTAGGAGGCAAATGGATGGCCTCTACCGTCTGAGAGAAGGATATCAAAAAGCTTCGAGAGGCCGGGTATCTGGCCAAGAAAATCGGCCACCGTCTCCCGACGGCGGGACAGATCGTCCCCACTCCGGAACCCCACGAGAGGGTTGTATTCCTCCCTCACTTTGTCTGTGGGCTAGGATTTCCCCTCCACCCATTTGTTCGCAGCATCATGTACTATTATGGGATCGATCTACACGATCTGTCCCCTAATTCCTTCCTCAACATCTCGACATTCATTGTCATGTGCGAGGCTTTTCTCCGTGTTTCGCCACACTTCGGTTTATGGCTGAAGGTCTTTAATGTGAAGCCCAAGGTGGTGGGCGGTGAGGACGTCGAGTGCGGGGGCCAACAAGAACCTTTAATGATTCTGTCAAGGAGTGGAAACAACAATGGTTTTACATCAGTGAGCCGAGCGGTAAGGAGCGGGCCGCTTCTCCCGAGTTTCGATCCGGCGCCCCTCTGCGGCTTACTTCCTGGGTCAAGAAAGGACTGGATTGGTCCTCGTCCGACGAACTGTCGGTGCTCTAGACGCGCGTTAAAGATATGGGAGATAAGCACATTGAACTCATCGACGTGGTCCAGGTGATGTTAGTCCACCGGATACTGCCTGGTCAACACCGGACTTGAAATCTATGGGAGTTTGATCCGGCCAGGCACCAAACCTTGTGAAGGATCTTTGGCTCGTCGCACGAGGACATTTGGAAGGTGCTTTTTAAGTCCAGCAAATCATGGCCGGACTCTGCCGAAGACCGCGGGTACCAACTGTCCCGCCCTGCAAGTTCGGTGAGTTTATCAAACTTTTCCATCCGCCTGACCCAAAGGAAGCGCTTGATGCGTGTTCATTCAACTTTCCCAGAGCTAGACGAAGAAGGTGGAGCGGATCCATTGTCCGGCCCCACTGCACGAAGACCCGTCCATCCCACTTCTGACAAAGATGTTGGTCTCGGCGCCTTACAAGGTGCCGAAGAAGACGGCCGAGAAGGAGGCTAAAAAGACCCGGGGCGGCCTTCGTCGTCGTGGCATTTCAGGCACAATACCCAAAGGCTCTGATGCCCATTCCGCCTTCGAAGAAGACAAAAAGGAGGAGGGAGATCAATCCCCTGCGGAGGGAGGAAGGAAGATGATGGCCTCTGCATACTTGGAGGCCGAACTACCTGAAAGAGGAAAGATTCCTCGTCAAGAGGAGTCTCCTGCCGCCGCCGATAGCGGCCCGGCATGGGATCCCAGGGCCCAGCCCCTAGTGAACTCATGAGTATATAAAATCCGAATATGTTTAAGCGTCTGGACTCGTCGTGGCTTAGTATTTTAACTTAAGCCGTATATTTCTTGTAGTCCGGCGAGGTCCCGTACCGAACAATCCTCATCGGAGGACCTGCTGAGCTCAAACACTGTGGAGAGCAAGATGTCCCCGAAGGAACCTTCCTCCAAGTAGGTGCCCAACACCGAGGCCTCGTCCCAAAAGGACCCCAACCAAGGAGAAAAGGAAAAAACCGTGAAGGCGGTGCCTGGAGGTCGAACCGCCGGGGCCGGAGACGTGGGGAAAAAGATTCCGCCGGCAACCTCTGTCTATCCAGAAGTGTCGGATGCTTTGTTGGTGGCGCTACGAGATGCCTCCATCATTGATGAACACCGTGCCCTGATGGGCGCGGTGATTGAGAAAATTCAGTCGCCCGAGAGTGGACCGAACGAAGCCTGTATCAGTATTATAAAAGGCTTTGAGGTATGTTTTATGAGTTATCGAAGAGTGTCATAGTATAGATAGTAGCCCCTGATAAATTGTTCTGTGAAAGAAAGAACCAGATAGGGGATCGAATTCATGATCTTAGGAAGACTTACTAAATGACATTGATTCCTCTCCTGCTTCAAGAAGATACCTGTAGCGGCTGCTGCGTCCCACACTGCAGAGATCGCCGGACTGAATCAAAGTCTGGAGCGGGCCAGAAAAGAAATTGGCTGAATACAAATGCAGTTGAGGGATAAATAAGGTATGCACCAGTATTATGTGCATTTATTGTGAGATAAATGTTCAATATGAAATAAGCCGCATAATTTGTGCTAGGAGTTATGACCGAAGTTGAGGCCCTCAAAAGGGTCGTTGCCGAGGCCGAGAAGAAGGCGGCGACGGAGCGGGCTCTTCGTGAAAAACACGAAGCCAGAGTTATTAAAGCTGAGCAGGATCTGCAAGAGTCCGTAAGTAAATGCGAGGCCTTGGAGTAGAGTTTAACGGAGAAAGAGTCTGAACTCACCAAGGCGCGCCAAGCCACGAGCGACGCCCAGGGGGAAACCCAAAACACGCTGTAGGGGATCCAAGAGGCGAGGAAGATCGTGGCAGGTAAGCTTTTCCCGTGTAAAGAAAATATTTGAAGGGAAAACTATGTTTCTGATTGTGAATCTGGACTTCTCAGGTGTATTTGTTGAGCTGCCGCACAGTATATCAGATGCCGCTCACTTCTACCGAGCTGAAGGAAGGAACACCGCCGATAAGCTTTTTTGGTCTCAGTATTTGGCACTGAATTACCCGGTGCCTTTTGCCGATCAACTGAAACAGCTGATCGAACTGCATAAGGCGGCGGAACTAGCCATGAAAGATGTGGTTATCCCGCTATGGCCTGCTGAACCGATTCCAAGCAGCTACTTCAGGCTCGTAAGGCGGCTTATAAGCGCTTGCCCTCGACTTGACGTCATCAAGTGATCGGTCTGTATAGAAGGAGCGAGAATGGCCTTCGCCCTTGCAAAGGTGCACTCGGGGAAGATGGATGCTGAAAAGCTGGTTACCGAGGACCGTTGGAGGGGAAGGAGCACCGCAAGCCCGAATCATATTATAAGACTATCCTGAAAGGATCCTACCTTGCGGCAGAGCTATGTGCCAAGGACATTATATTTCCCTGAATCCGGATCATGTTATCCATTTTAACGTTTAAACAATGTCGTTGGTATGTCACCTGTTATATAAAAGTTTACCCTCCTGTGCAGCCGTTTGTATATTAAGGCTGAGAGTTGGCCAGTCGTCGACTTCTGCCCCCATGTAAGGAGTACGGGGGTGTTCGGGATAAACCTGGGCACTCTTTATCCTAGTTTTGGGTCCTCCAATGAAGGTGCTCAGCACAACGAACCAGGCAATCATACTATAGGGCTTTATCACTCTCACTTAGCCAGAGGAGCTTTAGTATGGTCGGCGCAGCCCCTTGTGTTCAGAAGACCGTACTAGGGGCTCTATAAGCGCCTGATCGAAGAAAAAGCCGATCCTTCGCATGCTGCATTGGTTATGGCATTGTGCGGGAGAAATCCTTAAAGATTTTGTGACCGCTCGAATAGCTGACCAGCTCTTGCCGTATCATGACAGTTAGTTTTCGGCTTTCTCTACTGAGGTGCTTGTCCAGAAGAACCGGGACACAATCGCAGTAGTTCTCCTAGTGCTACCTTAGCCGATACAGCAGAACGTAAGGTACCAAAACATAGGAGCCGGTAAAACCCAACTATTGGCCCAAGACATGATTCGTCGCTGATGCATATAATGCTATAAGTTCGGGGTGCCGAACTTCCATGAAGGTGTTCGGACTTTTATTGCCGTATAATGGGGAAGACGAAGCCCCTAGCGTATTTAGGGCATACCGCTGTGTTCGGATGCCATTTGATGAAATTATTTCGATAAGAAATAACTAGCAGGTAAACATCATATGAATCCACATGTTGTATAAATAATACGTCTATGCATATGGTACAAGTAATGTGATAAAAAAAGGAGTTGTGATAGCGGAACCTGTTGTGACCAGGGGGAAGAGGTTGAGTGCGGGTCCGTATTGTAGCCGGACGATCACTGCGGGGAATGTCTAAGGATCCCAGGCGCATTCGAGCTGCCTCTGTGGAGTCCGTCCTGGTCGGTGCAAAGGTGAACCTGCGAAGGAAATATAAGAAATGTTCGTGTGCCGGAGGGCGGTTGAGCCGCTCAGTTCGGCCTGTCGTGGCCTTTTGCCAGAGTGTTTAATTGAACCTTGGATGAGCCAGAGTATCCTTCCGCAAAGTAGTTCGGAGCCCCTTGACGGTGTCCGGGAGCCAAGGTGTCGACTCAAAGTTCGGCTGCAAGGTGCTGCTCGGTGTTCCTGCTGCTAAGGCAGTGATGTATTTGTTGGTGTCGAAAGATAATTCGGCCTTGCCATGAACCGTGATGACGCCGCGTGGACCGGGCATTTTGAGCTTACGGTAGGCATAATCTGGCACCGCGTTGAATCGAGCGAACGCGGTTCGCCTAAGCAGTGCTTGATAGTCACTGGTATGATGCCTCTGAAAGTGGCCTTAGTGGGCTTGATCGCTGACTGATCGATGCCCATATTTCGCACTGTATCCTGGTTAAGAAGATTTAAACTGCTAACTCCATCCATAAGGACTCGAGTGAGGTGGAACCCGTTTACTATTGGGTCGAGGATTAGTGCGGCTGGATTGCCCCGGTTGGCATTGACTGGACGATCCGTGCGGTTGAAGGTGACCGGCCCTAGCTTATATTGTGGGATGGCGTGTTCCGTCGAGCCACCATCCTTAAGGGTTTATATCTGGTCCAAGTGGGCCGTTTGGGTGGTATTTAGCACATTCACCGATTGAGTATGGGGGGGATTTTATTTTGCCCTCCTGTGTTCGGAAATCTGGGCTCTTCGTCGCTATCGTCACTTTGAGACCCCTCTTCGTGTTTGGCGCCTGCCTTGCCGGCTTGTTTGAAGACCCAGCATTCTCTGTTGGTATGGGTGGCTGGCGTTTCTGTGGTGCCATGAATTTGGCATTGGCGAGCGAGTATGCGGTCCATACTAGATGGACCCAGATTTGTATTTTTGGGCGGCCCTTTCTGCTGACCGGGCTTTGGGACCCTGAACCCGGCATTAACTGTCGTATTATTGGTTTTATCACCATATTTGCAGCGCTTGTGTTTGTTGCGTCGTGGTTTGCCGTTGGCATCATTGTTAATCCGGGGTCCCCGGATTCCTGGATGTGTTGTTGCTGCGAGCCAGCCAGCTATCATCGCCCGCGCAAAAGCGGATCATGAGTGTCGTGAGGGCTGCCATAGACTTCGGCTTCTCCTGGCCAAGGTGGTGGGCAAGCCACTCGTCATGGATGTTGTGCTTGAATGCCGCTAGGGCCTCTGCGTCCGGACAGTCGACAATTTGGTTTTTCTTAGTCAGGAACCGTGTCTGGAATTGTCTGGCCGATTCCCCTGGCTATTGAGTTATATGGCTCAAGTCATCAGAATCCGGTGGTCGCACATAAGTGCCCTGGAAGTTGTTAAGGAATGCGTCTTCCAGATCCTCCCAACTGCCGACGGAGTTTGCTGGCAAGCTATTCAACCAATGCTGAGCTGGTCCTTTGAGTTTTAGTGGGAGGTACTTGATGGCATGTAGATCATCACCGCGAGTCATGTGGATGTGAAGGAGGAAATCCTCAATCCATATAGCGGGATCTGTTGTACCATCATATGATTCGATATTTACGGGTTTAAAACCCTCCGGGAATTCGTGATCCATAACTTCACCAGTGAAGCATAGGGGGTGTGCGGCGCCTCTGTGCCGGGCTATATCACGACGCGGTTCATATGAGTCTTGTCTGCTGTATTCGGCCCGGACAGATTTACCTTTGGTGTATCCGGTGCGACGATCATCGTCCCGCGTTGGCGCATGCGCCCGTGACCCGTATATTAACCTTGCAAGTTTTGCCCTGCTGTCCAATACGGCTCACAGGTCCCGTGTGTTGCCTCGGGCCATGGTATTTTTGATTGAGTAGCGGCGGGGTGCAGGCTGAACTTCAGGCTGAAATGCCTCTTTGGCTCGGCCACGTGGTGGCCGGTCAACCGCATCATACACTACTGATGGAGGTTTCAATGCTTCCTTCTCGAGGTGAGGTAGCAACCTGCGTTTTGGGTAACTCTTGGAGGGGCGCTCGAGTTCGTATTCCTCGGTCGCAAGGACTTTGGTCCATCTGTCTGCTAGCAAGTCTTGATCAGCTTGAAGCTGTTGTTGCTTTTTCTTCAGGCTATTTGTTGTGGCCATAAGTGTTCGCACATGAACACGTCACCGTGTACCCTCGACGCCGAGGGTGATGCACCGCAGCTCACGTTGAAGGAGACCCGGCCGGAAGCGCGGTACGCAGGCAATCCGGCGGGCGCTTTCGAAGACCCGAAACCCCGCACGCCCGGGAGGGACCCCGTCTGGACGCGCGGCGGCTATGGCTGCCCTAGGTCGACCTGATTGCCCCTAGGGCCTCGAGGTTCGCCGCCCTGCAAAGAAGAAGAACAGATGAAGAATGAGGAAGAAGAAGAACTAGGGTTAAGGAGAAAAGATAAAGGATAAAAAGTGGTAGATGAATTGATCGATTGTGTGTTGTTCAATCGGCCGTCAACTCTTAGATATATAAGAGGCGCCTGGACTTCCCGTGCAAGGAAAAGGCTTGGATTTACGTCCAGAACCCTAGTCAAATTCGGATTGGTTTTATCCGAACTTTCCAAAACTGTTCGGTTTAAACTAGCTGCACCTGGCGGGTCATTTTTGTGACGGTAAACGATCTCGGATGAAAACGAGCCCAAAAGCAATCTTAACCGTTTTGATGAGATGAACAACTTTCATGTCGAAAGGTTTTTGATCAGAGGTCATCTTGAGGGTCAAATCGGTCTTGCAACACAGGCTAGTCTCTCGTGCTACCCATCAGACATGTGTCTGGTGGGGCGCGCCACATCACGCCTCGTGACAGTGCTGCAATTCGATTGCTCTAACTTTTGCATACGAACTCGGATTTGGACGATTTATATATAAAAATCGACTGTTTCAACGAGACGAAGACAACTCGTGTAGGTCATTTTTTCCATTTGAGGTCGTCTTAGGGGCTTAATCGGCCAAACTGTTCTCTGAATATAAGATCTTAGTACTTTGAGCATAGTTTCGGCCTTCGAGATGAAATCGGACGATGATGACCCAAACTTCAAAGATGTTCATATCAATAATACGGAACTCTTTCATGTATATCACTTCTCCATTTGAGGCCATGTTAAATAAGTTATTGACCGTGCCGAAATCTAGTGTCAATACATGCCCCCCTGTTTTTCGGCAAAGCTTGTGTGCCGAAAAATAACTTGCACATAGCTTGCTCTAAGGACGATGTTAACACTACATCGGCCATTTTGCATATGCTTAGGACGATAAGTTTATATCGGCCATTGCTTGTGTGAATATTTTTATGCAAGCTTGGGTGACTTTCCCAACTTCATTAATCCGACTATAAAGTTCCATAGGTATGCATGTCAAGACCATCCATCAACCATATTGTCCACCCTTCTGCTAGGATTTTGCAGGTTATCAACAATGAACTTTCTCGAATCCTTACTTTGTCTGCATAAAAGTTTCATTAGTGGCCGAGGTAGTGAGCTCCAATTCGGCCTTACCTATGTTGGCAAGAATAAGCATCAGCTATTGATAGATATGCAATACACCATCACGGACATGGTAGCCGGATGCTTGCTATGCCAACTCTCTTCAATTGACATGTCTAAATATATGAATAATTTTAATGCAACCCAAGGTAAATTTTGCATTTAGACACACCAAAAGATAAACTATAAGTGATTCGTCAAAACATTGATAACCCTTGGATATTTGTTGCACTACTAATAACGAATCACCGGAAGCCTCAATATGTATACCACCTATATCAAGGCAAAGCTCCAGTCCGAATAACAATGCATATTCGGCTTTGATCATTGTGCAAAAATATTTTAAGCGGCATGAGGTTTCACAAAATAGCTTCATATGGAGATAAATAAACAACACCAACTCCTTGGCCATTGTTACAAATTTAACCATCAATATATAATCTCCATGGTACTAGAGAGATCAAGCTAAAAACAATATTATGCATGATGTAAATATGATGCTCAATAAAAAAAAGCAACCAAGATTTGGCCTTACGTAAATTCTGAAAACTAATAAGCCAAAGCACACCCAATCAAAACATAATTTCACTTTCCAATTTTGATGAATTGGTCTATGCATAATATCTTCAATGGCATCAATTTGACAAATTCCTTTGCAAGGACTTATCTCAATCTCTACTCAAACTAAGGACGATGTTAGAATACCACACCGGCCATTCTTAGATATTCTTAGGGCGATATATAAGTATTGGCCATTCCCATGAGGTCCATGTAGAATTCACCCACCAAAGTATGTATAGCCGAAATAAACAAATGAAATAGAAACAAAATATTTTAGCCCTTTTGTATTAGCAACAAAATCGTAACTAACCAAATGTATGGTGATTTGGTAATACCCTGTCATGATATAGAAAATTATGTTGCATCCATGGAATAAAATAAATCCATGGAGGGTAATTGATCATACCTATGGATGAATTCCATGGCAAAGGCATCAATGGCATGGTTGAAGAAAATGAATGATGTGCTAACCGAAGATTTTGATGTTGTGATGCACACCTTCGGCTTAATTGTTTGTTGCTTCCATTCTTCTCTTTCTTTACTTTTATTGTACTTATTGCAATAGAAGCATGCACATCCCTTTTTTATGATTGATCCTCTTGGGAACCCATGCCATGTTCTTCTGTCTCAGCTCTTGTGCACTAAGATTTTGTAATTACCTCTTTTGCCAATATGATAAACCGAGTGGGCATCTTGGTTGTGATTCTATTTTGACCTTTTGCACTCTCAACTTCTTTTCTTCAGATTTGGCACTTTGACTCTCAATAATTGGTTGCCTCGTCTCATTGCCTTTAGTAGCCAATGTCAACACTTTAATTGGCTCTTTTTCATTTGAGATCAAATCTGAAGTTGCACTCTTACGACCATCTCTTTTAACACGGTAAACTTGCTTGACCACCTCTTTCTTCTTCTTTGAGCTCTGGACCGATTCCTTATCATTGAAACGGTCTTTAACATGTGATTGTTCAAATGTTGATCTTCTTGGAGCTGCATAATATTGATGAGATGGTCTAAAAGAAGATGGAGAATGTGCCCTTGTATCATACCTATCCCATGATGGATATGAATCTACACGAGCATAGGGAGAAATCCAGGACATTGGCATTGGCGGCCCAAAATAAGGATATGAATATGTTGCATGAAAATTTTCACTTTTCCAATACCGATCCTCATATTTGTGCCTTGGGGGTGATCTTGATGCTTTTGCATTAGTTGGCCGATAAGCACTTTTCTCTTCACTCTTATTTTGATATTTATCTAATAATTGTGCAAAAGTGACCTTGAATTTCTTGCACTTGTGCTTATTGCGGCTTTTGTTTCCTTTGGTTGTGCTTGCACCGATCTATGAATTTGCTTGTTGCCCCCCAGTCCTTGGCGTCTCCATTGTAGCTTCGATGGAATTTTTGCTCTCAAGATTATGTTCATTATGCTCTTCAACAACTTCTTTACTTGAAAGCTTAATCCCATCACTTGCAGTTTTTACCTTCTCTTTAAATGGATCGGCTTGAAGTAGCCGATGCAAAAACTTTCTGCCATCGGGACCAATCGGAATAGACTGGTGATCTCTTGGTGTCTCAATAAATTTCAATCGTCCTTTATCAATGGCCGATTTAACTATTTGACGAAACATGTTGCAATCCTCAAAATTATGCTTGGACGAATCATGCAACTTACAATACATTCATCCCTGAACAGATGGCTCAACATGGTGATCAAGAATTCTAATATAATTATTTCTCAACAACAAATTAAATATTTGATCACACATGCTTGATTTGAAGGTAAACTTTGTATTCTCTATCCGATCTTGTTGTGAGAACGGCTTTGGAGTTAAGCACACGAATGGTTCAGATTTTGCATCACCCCATTCGGCTATGCATTGTGTTTTGCACTCTATCTCCGATGTCTTTGGATAAGAAACTATACTGGCATTGGTTTGCTCAAAGGATTTTAACCTTGGCTTTAAATTTCTGAAGCGAAAATAGTTAGAACATACATGTCTCAATTGAGACCAAGTGTAAGCCAAGTAAGAAATAAGCAAAGCTGCCCAATTAGATATGAAATTTAAATAAAGCAATGGGAAAAGCTTTGGCTTCAGTAATAAGTCACTATCGGTCTCTTTGAATGGTACAATATATTGACCGATATGCTTAGTAACAATTTTATTGCTAACAAGTAAATTGCCCTTCTTCATTGGTCTTTGAAAATTACTTATTAGAGTTTTTCTAATAGATGCATCAACAATAAAGTTGTGACCAAATCTGAAAATAGGTAAATTACTTGCTAGACATACCTCTTCAAATATGTTGGGAGAGCATGATGATTGCATATGATGAATAATATTGTGCTTTGCTTTTGGATGACTTCCCAACACCATGTCACAATTTTCTTCTTGATTTCCTTTGTAGATTGCAGCAACTTGATGACTATCTCTTCGTAGCAAGAACGGGCTGGAGACCGTTCAAAGCTTCGTCCCCAGCGGAGTCGCCAAAAAGTGTGTTGACACACGAACACGTCACGTGTACCCTCGACGGCGGGGGTGATGCACCGCAGCTGACGTCGAAGGAGACCCGACCGACAACGCGATACGCAAGACAGTCAGCGGGCGCTTTTGAAGACCCGAAACCCCACACGCCCGGGAGGGACCCCGTCAGGGAGTGCGGCAGCTATGGGCTGCCCTAGGTCGATTCTCTCGCCCCTAGAGCCTCGTGGATCGCTGCCCTCCAATGCGAAGAACGAACGAATAACGAGAAAGAAAGATACAAGGGTAGGGGATAAAGATAGATGAACACAAAAGTGTAATAGATTGATTGGTTCGATTGGTGTTGTTCAATCCGCCATCACCCCCAACATATATAAGAGGCGGCTGGACTTCCCGTACAAGCAAAGGATTCATCTAGGCTTTCCTTACAAAAAATTACATCAATTCACGTCATAGAGTCCTAGTTCTATTCCAACTCGGATTCGGTCTGAATCTGGCCCAACTTATGTCTTCCTCTTTGTGCGGGCCGCCGAGCTTTCATATGACCTCCGATCAAGACGTCCCAAATATGAAGCTTGTGCGCCTCGACGTGATGAACAATTATTATGTTGAACACTTTTCCAAATAAGACCATCTTGAATATTCTATGAAGCCATCTTTAATATCCAGTCGGACTCGGTCATGTAACGGACTGGATTGTCCGAGTCTCGTAGTGAACTTACAGGCCGTATACTATCTCATATGATAATGATTCCAAAACCAAAGATCACCGTTTTGACGATGCGCACAACTCCCGTGTTGATCACTTTTCCATCTGAGGTCATCTGGATTACCTTTCGGGCACATCTTCACTTTCACTCGGATCCGAACTCATCCACTCGGATATTAGAGTTTTTCGTCCGATTGGACCTTTTCACTCGGATGTTAGAGTCTTTCACTCGCAAGACAACCTTTCACTCGGATGACTATAATTTCACTCGGAAGACAATCTTTCACTCCGATGACTATATTTCGCTCGGAAGGTAATATCTTACTCGAACGTCAAGTTTTCATTCTGACGGTAATCTTTTCACTCGGAATAACTTCACTCGGATGATAATTTCACTCGGAAGCCAATCTTTTACTCGATCGATAAGTTTTTCACTCGACCTTTTACTCGATCGGTAGGTTTTCACTCGGATGGTAAACTTTTCACTCGGATTTCCCGACTGAAAACACAGCCTGATCTTGATTTGCCTCTCCAGGTTGCATACGACCTCGGATTGAGACAAATTTTATATGAAAAACGATCGGCTCGACGAGACAATGTTGAAGGTTTTTTGATTCAAGGCCGCCTCGATGGCCGAATTACTCGCGCAACCTATCAGACAAGTGTCTCGCACCTCGCGCCATATTTCCGTTGAGGTTCGGTCTGGAATGTATTGCCTCTAACTTTTGCATATGAACTCGGATTGAGATGATTTATATATTAAAATCGATTGCCTCGACGAGACGAAGGCAATTCCTTAAGAGTGCTCCTTCATCCGAGGTCATCTTGAAGACGTGATTGGCCAAAAACCACTCGGAACATTTAATTATGCCACTCGGAGTATAGTTTCGGTCCGTAAGATAAAGTCGAATGAATACAACCGAAACATCAAAGTGGTTCCACTCGGCGACGTGAATCTTTTCATGCTGAAAACCCATTCACTCGAGACCATCTTCATTGCAATCTGTATCTTGCCAAAATTGGGTGTCAACACTAAGGTTTATCAATCAGTGGGAGGCGTAGGATGAAGATGCTCTCTCTCAAACAACCCTGCAACCAAATAACAAAGAGTCTCGTGTGTCCTCAACACACCCAATACAATGGTAAATTGTATAGGTGCACTAGTTAGGTGAAGAGATGGTGATTCAAGTGCAATATGGATGGTAGATATAGGCTTTTGTAATCTGAAAATATAAAAACAGCAAGGTAACCAATGATAAAAGTGAGCGAAAATGGTATTGCAATGCGTTGAAACAAGGCCTAGGGTTCATACTTTCACTAGTGCAAGTTCTCTCAACAAGGATAACATAATTAGATCATATAACTATCCCTCAACATGCAACAAAGAGTCACTCCAAAGTGACTAATAGCGGAGAACAAATGAAGAGAATATTGTAGGGTACGAAACCACCTCGAAGTTATTCTTTCCGATCAATCCATTGGGCTATTCCTATAAGTGTCACAAACAGCCCTAGAGTTCATAGTAAAATAACACCTTAAGACACAAATCAACCAAAACCCTGATGTCACCTAGATACTCAAATGTCACCTCAAGTATCAGCGGGTATGATTATACGATATGCATCACACAATCTCAGATTCATCTATTCAACCAACACAAAGAACTTCAAAGAGTGCCCCGAAGTTTCTGCCGGAGAGTCAAGATGAAAAAGTGTGCCAACCCCTATGCATAGATTCCCAAGGTCATGGTACCCGCAAGTTGATCACCAAAACATACATCAAGTGAATCAATAGAATACCCCATTGTCACCACGGGTATCCCATGCAAGACATACATCAAGTGTTCTCAAATCCTTAAAGACTCAATCCAATAAGATAACTTCAAAGGGAATACTCAATCCATTACAAGAGATAGAGGGGGAGAAACATCATAAGATCCAACTATAATAGCAAAGCTCGCGATACATCAAGATCATGCCAAATAAAGAACATGAGAGAGAGAGAGAGATCAAACACATAGCTACTGGTACATACCCTCAGCCCTGAGGGTGAACTACTCCCTCCTCGTCATGGAGAGCGCTGGGATGATGAAGATGACCACCGGTGATGATTCCCCCCTCCGACAGGGTGCCAAACTGGGTCTCGATTGGTTTTGGTGGCTATAGAGGCTTGAGGCAGCGGAACTCTCGATCTAGGTTTCTTTTCGGGGATTTCTGTATTTATAGGAATTTTTGGCGTCGGTCTCATGTCAGGGGGGTCTCCGAGTCATCCACGCGGCAGGGGGGCATGCCCAAGCGGTAGGGCGCGCCCTCCACCCTTGTGGATGGCTCGGGACTCTTCTGGCCCAACTATTTTACTCCACAGGCTTCTTTTGGTCCATAAAAAATCATCAAAAATTGGCACGTCAATTGGACTTGGTTTGGTATTCCTTTTTTGTAAAACTCAAAAACAAGGAAAAAACAGAAACTAGCACTGGGCTCTAGGTTAATAGGTTAGTCCCAAAAATCATATAAAGTAGCATGTAAATGCATATAAAACATCCAAGATGGATAATATAATAGCATGGAACAATCAAAACTTATAGATACGTTGGAGATGTATCACTCGTCGCCAAATTATGCATATAGTACTGTTAAAAAAGCTATTACGTGCTTAGATGGGCTGCTAAAGTCTATTAAAGAAATTAGCATACGTAATTAGTTCTTTGACAACTAAACTCCTCATGCTTTAGGTAAACTTTTCTCATTTTAGTTTTTTTTAAATTACTTATCTCATTTAAGTGTTTTACGTATGTTCCATGCTTGCAGTGTAGTTATAGTATAGCCAATATGATGTTGGCCATATCATATCTATTGGAGTACTGCATATATAATGCGAAGAAAGGAGTGGTAGTACAACCAACTAAAAGATGAACTGTAAGAAATACTAGTATGTACGTATTTAAGAGTTAAAGTAACGATAAGGAACATAACATAGTTCTGCTAGGGGCTCAGCACAACACACCCCTCAAATAAAACTAAGCACCCTGAAATTAAACTAAGCAACTAATCCGATAGAAACTGCATTAGAACCAGCATGAGCAAACACACTGCCACCTTAGTCGGACTCCTCGTCCACGTGCTCAACTTCGTCCTTGTCCCTCTTCCTCGTGGCCCATATTTCTTTGCTTGAACCACACACTTGGCTCTTGCTCTTCATCCAACCCTTGTAGATATTGAAACAAAGGTATGCATCCATTGCAGCATAGTGGATGTGGTCCATATCTAATACATTCCACTGCCATGCATGACGATGAAACTTGAGCAGAGGTTTCTTCAGTTTACCGTATGAAGGATGAACCATGGCTCCTGCAAGGGTCAGCACTGAAGGCTGACAGGAGGACACCAGCCCATTCTTCTGGAGGTTGAAGGGCTTACCTAGAACGAGGCCTATCCGATCCAGGATTGTTCTATTGTTCGTAAAGTCTATGGTAATGAATTTGACTACGTCACCCGCGAGGAAGTTCTTAAATTCCTCGCACTCAAAGTCGGCATGGCATATATGGTAGACCAAGCACAAGTTATGCACGCAAAGCTGGATCACGACGGGCTTCATCTTCTCTTCCTCCTTTAGATTTTTCTCTTTGTTCAGGATGGTGGTTTACTCAACATCTAACCCATCGACCCACTCATCATTTGACTTTACGAACGTGTGTCAGAAGTGAGCAAGGCATCCTTTCACCATCGCGGAAGAACGGGTGTAGATGACGTCGAACTCATCGCCGGTGATGGTTCTAACCTTGTACTCACCGTCGATCATGGAGATTTGAGATGCCATGGATTTGGGAGGAGGGTTAGGATTAGTGGAACTGTTGTAATGTGAAAGGATGGGACGACTAGGAGCGAACTGCCCTAATGTTAAAGGATGACCTGGGACGAGTAGGAGCAAACTGCTAGCGATTTTCCGATTGTAAAAATGTTGCGTGGGTCTTGCAAACGGCAGTGTAGTGGCTTGCCTGGTGGATAAATGGCTTCATGCATAGTACTATGGGGGGCCAATTAGATTTCATGTCTACTAGACACCCCATTAAATGGCTTCATGCATCTGCCTGTTCACACGTCAAGCATCGGGAAAATTACAGGTGATACGAAGCTTTCCATGCTCCCATGCTACGGGCTTCCGAGAGCCCTTGGATCTGAGATCGAATGGTTGCATGGCATGATTCTAGACCTATGTGTGAATATCTTATCCTGGAGGGTTATTCTAAAAATTTCAGCAACTTAGCATGTGACCCTTCGATCTCAGATCCAAGGGCTGTCAGCAGCCCGTATCATGGTCGCGCCTACGATGGCTGTCACCTTGCTCGCACGGTCGCGCCCTTGGAGATTTGTGACGGCTATAAATGAGCATTTTTACCTACTTTGCATACATGATACTACTTCCTCCGTCCAGGACCTCCAGGTGCGTTAGGCTATCTGATGTTGGCATGGCACCTGTATACCATTGAGGGGATCAGGGAAGACTCACCCCGTCCGTAGAGTCGCAGTAATAATGATAATGGCAAGTCAAATCACAAGGGCCCCTCCTGTCCAAAAGTAACGAGCCGTCAAATCACACAGCCCTATGCTTGCAGCAGTAAGTTCAATATGCTACTCCATCATCTTCTCGCCTCTTTGTCGAACCTATTAGGCGGAACTGCCCCGCCTACCGCACGGGAAAAGCCCCGCCCTCAACTTTTTAATATAACTTTGTATCCATGGATTTCGACATGGAGCAAAGCCAGAAGAAAACAGCGGTACACATGTATACAGCACGCCCGTGGCATTCGCGTCGCACCCCAGACGATCGGTCGGTATGGCATGCCGCTCACCGAATGGACACGCGTCATAGTGCATTTGCACACACATGTGGGACCGCAATTGAGAACCGACCATAGGCACACTCCACCGTCCCTGCTAGTCAGCTGAGTTAATGGAAGAGAGAGACGAGCGATATTACTGGAGCAGTGATGTACACACGTTGGTGCCTGGATGATACCTACGCGACACGAGAGATCAGTTTGTCCATGCATGTCACCAAACTCCAGCAGAAGGCTGGATTAGCTATCTTCTACATATCGTGCAGGTTGTGTTGTACAGGGCTATAGTTCTGATGAGAAATCTAAAAAAAGGTTTTTTGTCATCTCGCAATATTAGGTGTCATGTTCTTCTGATCACTGCGAGGGTTAAACAGCGACAACTGCGTTCCTCCAAGGCGATGGTCATTGAGGGCACATGCACGAATACTACTACTCGGCTACCATCTAGGTCAAGCCGGCTATGTTAATTAGGACATCTATCGATTGAACCCTTTTCTACGAGTTTGTCTTTAATTTGAGCTTTGATCCTCATCTAGTTTGTCCGTCGGGATTCATGTTGTCTCCTTGGGGCAGTGAGGTTATGGTTTCTTGTCATGTGCCATTTTTCGTGTTATATGTTAATCCGGTGCTTCAGATCAAAATGACGACAACTATGCCTCCGGGGCACATGCATGAAGACTTCTCGACAGTCATTGACGAGGTCAAGCCGGCTCTGATAGATAAAAGAAAACTACTCCACTATATAGGCAGAAGCTTCCGCACTTGCTTTTTTGTGTTGCTCTCTTCACACTCTCTCTTCCTCTCTAGATCTAAACATGACAGCGGTGGCAACTCTCTCTCTCCCTCTCTCTGCTCACTGCTTGTCATAGATCCAGCCGGATCCCCTCCGATGGGGAAGATTCATGCGGCCATCCTCGATGACAACTCTTACCCACTGCTGACACGTCCCGACCAGGGTGCCTTGCCATTCTCTCCCACGCAGCACCGGCTCCGACCCTTTCTTCCTTGCTGCCGTAGTGTGGGCAGATCCGGCCTCCCACTGCCCACCTAGCGACATCCCAGCAACCCTCAGCTATAACTTCCTTCAAACCGGCCTTCATCTACTTCCCCAGCTCTTGACATTGCTGCATTTGTATATTTTATTATTTGTCATGCCCCCTCGTTAATAGGATCGATTGGCTGTTCGAAAGCCACCTGAATTTTTATAGTTAAGAGGTGAAACTACTTCATGCACTCGAATCTAGTACTACTTGGTTCAAATAGGGAAGAAAGGGGGTGGGGGAAGATTTGTTACCTGAATCTAGGACTTGGTCGAAACAGGAAATAATGGGGCAAAAAGTAGCAGAGACTGGCTATCCAACTGGTCTCTTGGTCTAATAGGGAAATAAAGGAAAACACAGTACAAACTCAATTTAAACCGACCTATTGGTTGAAAAAGGAAAGAAAGTGGGGACTGGGGGACAAGTCAACAGAGTATGTACAACACTAGATTTGCTAGCCTCACACAGTATAAGGTGGCTATACCGAACAAAAGTGGGACCAGCCCAAATATCATGTTCTGATGCTTGTTGCCCCGAGCCCCTCTTATGTAATGCCACTGGTAAAATGTAGTAGTCCCACTATTAAAAGTAAGGACACATTAAACCAATGTTTTTGTCAATGTAATGCCTCTAGTAATATGAATCAATGGCACTATTTTTCATGTCCTCCTAAACTTCCCATTAAGATAAGTTGTTTCTTTTTGTAAGAAATGCAACTGCCCTGGTTCACCTACTCTCCCGTGCCCAAAGGACATCTATGCAGAGGATGCAGTAGGGAATCTGCAACAGAGTGAAAAGGCCGCGATACTCCCAAAGGGAGGCAGTGGTGGTGGGAGTATCGATCCAAGATGGAGCATCCACCAGAGATTGAAGGATCGAGCATCTACAGGGTGTTGTTTGTGAGGGTGTTGTGCCAGAGCAAGCCGGTGGAGTCTTCGTCGACCGAACCCAACTACAAGAGGAGAAAAGCAGTTGGCCCAATGGTGCTTCCCTGCCATCCTCTCCATCGTTGTTCACCTCGTCTCACAGGGCGGCTGTCTGCCGCCGAGGAATAGGAGGGGACTGCCCCCCAACCCAATAGTCGGGCAGGTTGTGAATTGTCAGGAGGAGCTTAAGGTTGTTAGTATTTGCAGGTTGTGAATTGTGTTTTGTGTTGTGTATTTTGAGAGTACTTTCAGATATGAATGACTTTTGAATTTCATATTTGCAGTACTGAGAATATGATATATTTTATGAATTCTAGAGATATATTTTTAGCACATAAAAATATAGTTTCATATAAAAGTGCAGACAATGTGATTCTCAGAAAAGAAACAACAAGTTTCGGTTCCAGATAAGAAACTGCAAGTTTCAGAGGAACACATTTATTGTCACATCCCTAGTTCTGGTATGATCCTAGGCTTGCTTGTGCATCATGTTTAAATTTCAAATAAATTTGAAATGGGGAAAGTTGCAACCACTAGCACCAAAGTTTTTCCAATAGGTTCAACTTTAAAATGGATTTTCATTGAACCCAAAATGCTCTTCAAAAATGTTCAAGCTCTTTGGATAATGTTGGGAACAACAACCAGAGGTGATGCACATTTTTGCTACACATTTTGGATTTTTGAATCAATGCATAAATATTTGATTTGGAGCTGTTTAAATTATATAAATATTTTAATGGCTCCAAAAATGTTGGGAATTGGTGAGGGCCTCTGGAATATTATATCTAGATGCCACAAATATTTTCAGCATTTATGGAAATGTTTTAACATTTCTTTTAGATACAAAACAAATGTCAGAAATAGAAAAAGAAAACAGGAAAAGGAAAAGGCTTACCTGGCCTTACCTGGCAGCCCAGCCGGCCTGGCACTGTTGGCCCAGCCCACCAGGGGCAAGGTTGTCTTCAACCTTGTGCCCACTGGCAGCCAGCGCACGCAGCCGACCGCGCCACCTCCTGCTTCGCCGTGTCGCGCTCCCTGTCAACCCAATCCCGCGGCTGGAGACGCCTCGAAGCCCCTCTCTGCTCTCCCTCACTCGCTGTTCTCTCTCCCCTCCTCTGTTCCTCTCCCCGCAGCACACCTGAGCGCGCTCGTCGTCGCCGCTCGCTGTCACCGCGGCCACCGTCCACCACTCGCCTCGCTGACGCGTCCGGAAGAACCGCAACACCGCCCACGTCCCCTCCACCGACTCACGCCTCGCAGGAGGCCCTGCTTCATCGTCATCGCGGTCATCTTCAACCTCGGGCACCCGAGCCCCTCGCCGTCGATTCACGCCGGCAAGGACGTCCCCGAGCCCACTGACCTACTCCGCCGCCTTCCTGTGAGCTCCTGCTCCCAACCCCTCTCTCCCCGCCGTCGAATCCCTCCTCTAGCCCCCTGGCCACCGCAGCCGAAGCTCGCCGCCGCCGTGCCTCGTCGCCGTCGTGGCTAGAGCCATTATTGCTTGAAGCCAAGCACACCATTGTGCTCAACGCAGCTCCAGGAGCCCGCCCATCCTCTCAGCGAGTTTGCCAGCCAAGCGTAGCCCGCGCCCGCGCATAGCCGTGCTCCGGCCGCCGCCTCGCTCGCCGCCGTTGCTGTTTCCGACCACCTCATCCCCTCCCGCTTGCGTAGATGGATGTGGCCGAGCGCCCACAATGCGTAGATGCCCACCGCCGCGCGAATGGTCGCCGGAATAGAGTTTCCGACAAGCCACCGCCATCCTGTAAGGTCGCCGGCCACTTGATCCGGTGATGCTGACGTAGCAGTGGTTAGATTAGGGCCTAATAACTGCTTAGTTAACCTCTTAGTCACTGACAGTGGGCCCGACCCTGTTAATCGTTAGATTAGGTTTATTCTAAAACATGTTACCTAACTAAGCCAATGACATGTGGGGCCCACGGGTCATGTTTGACCTGGTCAGCCCCGTTGACCCGCTTACGTCATGCTGACATAGAGCTGACGCAATAATTGATTTCTGGAATTACTTTAACTCGGGAAATTCCAGAATATTGCCTAAACTTCAAAAAATCATAATAATTCAACCGTAGCTCAGAATGAAATAATTTATATATGAAAAATTATCAGAAAAATGCAAGGAATCCATTTATGCCAGTTTCATGCATGAAAAACCAACTTATACTTGCTGTATAAGTGAAAACGTAATAATGGCATGTTATATACTTAATTCGGGGTTTGCATATGAACCCCTGGTTCATATGGACTTCAACCAAATTGATGCTAGATGCATTAGGGCAAATCATAGCATCTTTGAAATGTCATCTTCATGCATCATATTGTTGCATATGATTGTTTATTGATTGCTGGCACCGTCCCCTCTCAATAGGTTCTACTCTGGAAGGTGTCCCGAGTACCTGTCTGAGGAGCAGTGCTTCTTCGTGGATCTATCAGGCAAGCAAACCCCCTTGAGCATCTCGATAAATCCCACTCTCTCGCTCCTGCTCCTTATACTGCATTCGGACAACAACGATTCAAACTGCTACTTTCTGCTGCGGTAGTTGAACCCATTCCTCTGCATGACCTGTCATTGCCAAAGTAAATAGTTGAAACCCACTAGCATGAGTAGGAGTTGCTTGAGCCTTGATGTGCCTGCTCATCCATGCTTGTTTTTTCTTTATGCCAGCTATGCTTAGAGTTGTGTCAGGTCTGATTCATCAAGAATGAATCGGAGTGGTGAACATGTCCTACCGGTAAAGGCTAAGTGTGTGAACACGTTTTGGTAAAGGTAGCGATGAGAGGCCATGTAGGAGTACATGGTGGGTTGTCTCATTGGAACCGTCCTTAAGCACTGAGTTCTGTGTATGTTATCCATGTCCAGTTACTACCACACATTCGGTTCCGGTTATCCGGCCCCTCTCGGCTTATTAATCCACTTGATCTCTGTCCAGGAGTTGCAACTAGTTTCTGGCGTTTGTAGGTAGTGCTACTTGTCTACCAAGTGGTGTCCGACGGGGCGGGCTTGGGACAGACTAGGCACCGTGGCACGGTATACCAAGTGGCACCCGGATGGCGGGCTTGGGAACCCTGCACACATCGTTTGGGGCCGTGAGCGACACCCCGGCCGGATCTCCTTGCGGATGGAACCCGAATAGGCGATAAACCTGGACGAGAGACTTGTGTGGTTAGTCAGGTCGTGGCCGACACCCTCGCCCGGCTTCCGCTTGAAGGTTGCCGAGGTACATGACGTGTACAGGGCTATAAGTGGCGAGAGCATGTGTGATGAAGTACACCCCTACAGGGTCAATATTATCTATTCGAATAGCCGTTTTCCTCGGATATGGAAACTTGGAGAACTTATGTAGTACATAGACAACTTGAAGTGGATACTTTAAAATCCGCAAGATAAGCGTGAGTGCTATGGATGGCCTTCTCGTAGGAAGATGGGAACGGATCCATAGTGGAGTATTGATATGGTGAACATGTGGACTCGTGTGCGTCTTCTTACCTCAAAGAAGTTTCTGATACTCATAGTATAGATTAGCTACTGAGTCAAAGCTGGCTTGCTGCTGTTAAAACTCCACCACCCCCTTTGTTGATAATGTTGCATATGTAGATAGTTCTGATGTAAGACTTGCTGAGTACCTTTGTACTCACGTTTGCTTATTTATGTTTTGCAGTTGGTTACGCTGGTGACTTCGACGAGTAGCTTGTATCCCAGCTACGATCTTGTACCCTTGGGAGGGTCGTGTTTAGTCAGGCTTCTTAGTCTTTTCCTTTGTAGTTGTCTGTACTCAGACATGTAATGCTTCCGTTGCTTGTATGCTCTGAATGATGGGTCATGAGACCCCTGTTTGTATTGAATGCTATGTGGCTGTTCTGGGCCTTTATCTAGATGAGTTAGAGTTATGTTGTGATGCCATGTTGTACAGCACATACTTGCATGTTATGCGTACGTGTAACGTGTATTGCTATGTGTGAGATCCGTCAACCTAGTTGTTTACCTCTGGTAGCCTATCTTATGGGGAAATGTAGTCTTGTGCTTCCATGTGCCATAGTAGTCCGCTACAGCCCGGTTCACCGGAGTCCTGCTAGCCCAGCACTACTGCTCTGGAACACTTGACTAGCCGGCATGTGAATCACTTCGTTCCTGTGTCTGTCCCTTCGGGAAATGTCACGCGGTGACATCCGGAGTCCTGCCTAGCCTGCTACAGCCCGGGTTCCCGGAGTCCTGTTAGCCCAGTGCTACAGCCCGGATTCATACATTGTTGACCGACATGCTCGTGGTTGATTCATGTATGCCTGTCCCTGTAAGTTAGTGCCACTTTGGGTTCATGACTAGTCATGTCGGCCTGGGTTCTCTGTCATATGGATGCTAGCGACACTATCATATACGTGAGCCAAAAGGCGCAAACGGTCCTGGGCCAGGTAAGGTGGCACCCGTGGGAATACCGTGCGTGAGGCCGCAAAGTGATATGAAGTGTTACATGCTAGATCGGTGTGACTTAGGATCGGGGTCCCGACAGCGTTGGTATCAGAGCTATTAGGCCATGCTTCCAGCTGGCCAGATTCCTACGTGGAAGGATTTCACCTAGGCTTTTCGTGAGCACCACATTCCTCAAGCTCTCATTGATCGCAAGAGGGAAGAGTTCTGTAGTTTTACCCAGGGTAAGCTGCTTGTTGATGCTTACAGTAGAGAGTTCAGAAACCTCGCCCGCTATGCTGCAGAAGAAGTGTCAACGGACGCTAAGAAGCAGGCTAGGTTCCGGAAGGGTCTCAACCCTAAGTTGCGACATGATCTCCACCTGCATCATTGTGATACTTTCCAGGCTCTTGTGAACAAGGCCATTAATGCAGAGACAGCTCAACTCACTTACGAGGAGTCTCGAAAGCACAACCGTGATCTGGGTTCTTCCTCCCGCTCTGGCTCTCAGAAGCGACGGATTTGGATTCCAAACTTAGCTCTTCCACCTCGATATGCACTGAGGCCATCCTATGTGGAGCCTCACCCGACTCAGCAACGTGCTCCACCCAGGCCTATTAGTGGACCACTTGCCAATGTAGGTCCACGTCCTACCTCAGGAACTTGCTTCACCTGCAGAGAACCAGGGCACTATGCATGTGACTGCCCTCAGTCCAGTTATACCCCACCCCAGTCTGAGAGGTCTGTTGGCCGTGAAAAGCCATCAGTCAAGATGATCAGTAGCAAGCCAGCCTCCATTGAACGAGCATGTGTGCACCATGTCTCAGCTACAGAAGCTCAAGATGATCCCGACGTTGTACTGGGTACGCTTCTTGTCAATTGTCACCCAGCTTCAGTTCTCTTCGATACTGGAGCATCCCACTCCTTCATATCCGAAGGATACGCTCGGTTGCATGACATGTCATTTTGTGATATGCCAACTCCACTAATAATCCAGACTCCTGGTTCCAAATGGCAAACCTCTAAGGTAAGCCATGATAATGAAATCCTTATTGACAGACTGGTATTCCTTGCTTCTTTGATATCTCTCAAGTCTTCAGATATTAACATCATCTTGGGTATGGACTGGATGACAGCTCATCATGCCAAGATAGATTGTTACACCAGATCTGTTCAACTTACACATCCATCTGGCAAAGTAGTCACTGTCTCCACTAGAGTTGCAAGGCGTCAACTCTATTCTCTTAATGCCAGCCCTCTTCCAGACCTTGAAGATATTCCGATAGTCCGTGACTTCCCGGATGTTTTTCCAGAAAAACTGCCAGGTGTCCCACCTGACAGAGATGTAGAGTTTGTCATAGAACTTATCCCAGGAACTGTTCCAATCTCTAGGAGACCATACAAGATGGCACCTTTGGAGTTAGCCGAGCTTAAGAAACAACTTGATGAGTCCTTGCAAAAGGGTTTCATCCGTCCCAGTTCTTCTCCTTGGGCTTGTCCTGTCCTCTTCGTCAAGAAGAAGGATGGTACGGATCGGATGGTTGTAGATTATCGTCCCGTTAATTTGGTCACGATAAAGAACAAGTATCCGCTCCCCAGGATCAACGACCTGTATGATCAGCTCGCTGGATCCTCAGTCTTTTCCAAGATGGATTTGAGGTTAGGCTACCACCAAATCAAGATCAGAAACGGGGACATCCCCAAAACGGCCTTTGTCACTCGTTATGGTCAATACGAGTACACCGTGATGTCTTTCGGCCTAACCAATGCTCCAGCTACTTTCTCCCGCTTGATGAACTCGATCTTTATGGAGTACTTAGATAAGTTCGTCGTGGTTTATCTTGATGATATTCTTATTTACTCGAAGAACGAGGAAGAGCATGTCGAACATCTTAGGCTTGTGTTAGGTAAACTCAGAGAGCACCGCCTTTATGCCAAGTTCTCCAAGTGTGAATTTTGGTTGCCAGAAGTGACCTATCTGGGCCACGTGATCTCTGGTAAGGGCATTGCTGTCAATCCCGGGAGAGTCAAAGCTGTTCTCGATTGGACTCCACCCGAATCGGTCAAACAAGTTAGGAGTTTCCTTGGTCTAGCCAGTTATTGTCGCCACTTCATTGAAAACTTCTCCAAAGTGGCCAAACCCCTCACGGAGCTTCTCAATAAAGATAAAAGGTTTGAGTGGACCCCACAGTGTGAGCACAGTTTTCAGGAACTGAAAAGACGCCTGACTTCTGCGCCCATACTCATGCCACCGGATTTCACCAAAGACTTTGTTATCTACTGCGATGCTTCACGTCAAGGACTAGGTTGCATTCTTATGCAGGATCGTCATGTGATTGCCTATGCATCTCGACAGTTGCATCCACATGAGGAGAATTATCCTACACATGATCTAGAGCTTGCAGCTGTAGTCTATGCACTTAAGACTTGGCGACATTACCTTCTTGGTAACTGTTGCGAAATCTACACTGACCATCAGAGTCTCAAATATATCTTCACCCAACCAGATCTGAATCTCAGACAGAGACGTTGGTTGGAGTTGATCTCGGATTTCGACTTAGGAATCACCTACACCCCAGGCAAAGCCAATGTCATGGCTGATGCTTTAAGTCGTAAATCCTATTGCAACAACCTCATGTTGCAATAATGTCAACCACCCCTCCATGAGGAATTCTGTAAGCTTAACCTTCACATAGCTCCTCATGGTTCCCTTTCTACCTTGTTAGCGAAACCTACCCTTACAGATCAGATCATAGAGGCTCAGAAGCATGATACGGGAATTTCCCGAATCAAGAAGAATATTTCCAAGGGAGTTGCTGGCTGTTTCTCTATGGATGAACGAGGTGTTGTTTACTTTGGAAACCGTTTGGTGGTTCCCAAATGTCAACAGATGCAGCAACTGATCCTTAAGGAGGCCCATGAATCCCCTCTCACGATTCATCCCGGTAGTACAAAGATGTATCAGGACCTACGCCAGAGGTTCTGGTGGACTAGGATGAAGAGAGAAACCGCTCAGTTTATTGCCAACTGTGACGTTTGTCATCGCGTTAAGACAGAGCATCAAAGACCTGCTGGCACCCTTCAACCTTTAGCTATTCCCGAGTGGAAATGGGACAAAGTTGGTATGGACTTCATCACCGGCTTTCCCAGGACCAAGAAAGGAAATAATGCTATCTTAGTAGTCATTGATCGTCTCTCCAAAGTGGCTCACTTCCTACCTGTTTGAGAGAGTATCACTGCTAGTCAGCTTGCTGACTTATATATCTCCCGAATAGTGTCACTCCATGGTGTTCCACTAGAGATCAATTCAGACCGTGGCAGTCTTTTCACCTCTCATTTCTGGGAAAATTTCCAAACTGCCATGGGCACCCATCTTTCCTTCAGTACCGCTTTCCACCCTCAATCAAGTGGTCAGGTGGAAAGGGTCAACCAAATTCTCGAAGACATGCTTAGAGCTTGCGTTATCTCATTCGGTATGGATTGGGAGAAATGTCTTCCCTTTGCCGAGTTTGCTTATAACAATAGCTACCAATCCAGTCTTAAGAAAGCATCCTTCGAAATTCTGTATGGACGAAGATGTCGAACACCTTTGAACTGGTCAGAAACCGGTGAAAGACAATTCTTTGGACCGGATATGATCCAGGAGGCAGAAGAGCAAGTTCGCATCATTCGTGAGAATTTGAAAACAGCCCAATCTCGTCAAAAGAGCCAGTATGACCGTCGTC
This sequence comes from Triticum urartu, assembly GCF_003073215.2. NCBI lineage: Eukaryota > Viridiplantae > Streptophyta > Magnoliopsida > Poales > Poaceae > Triticum > Triticum urartu. The sequence goes on along the minus strand of NC_053026.1, from coordinate 147,425,397 downwards.
ATAAGGAAGTGGCTTATGAAGTTGGCGACAAGGCTTACCTTCCGGTTACTCCTTTGAAGGGTACCCATCGTTTCGGTATCAAGGGCAAGTTGGCTCCTTGTTACATCGGTCCTTCTCGCATTCTCGCCAAATGAGGAGAGGTTGCCTACCAGTTGGAACTACCCCCATATCTTTCTCGAGTTCATGATGTCTTCCACGTCTCTCAACTCAGGCGTTGCTTCTCGGATTCCATCTGCGGAGTGGACCACGAAACGCTTGATCTCCAAGATAACCTTACTTATCGAGAGTACCCTGTTAGCATTCTGGATCAAGCAGAGCGCGTCACTCGACGTCATAACATCAAGTTTCTCAAGGTTCAATGGTCTCATCATTCCGAGAGAGAAGCTACTTGGGAGCGAGAAGATCGTCTTCGACTTGAGTACCCCGCTTTCTTTCCGCCAACTCCCGAATCTCGGGGCGAGATTTTTTCGAGTGGGGGCGAGCTGTCACATCCCTAGTTCTGGTATGATCCTAGGCTTGCTTGTGCATCATGTTTAAATTTCAAATAAATTTGAAATGGGGAAAGTTGCAAACCCTAGCACCAAAGTTTTTCCAATAGGTTCAACTTTAAAATGGATTTTCATTGAACCCAAAATGCTCTTCAAAAATGTTCATGCTCTTTGGATAATGTTGGGAACAACAACCAGAGGTGATGCACATTTTTTCTACACATTTTGGATTTTCGAATCAATGCATAAATATTTGATTTGGAGCTGTTTAAATTATATAAATTTTTTAATGGCTCCAAAAATGTTGGGAATTGGTGAGGGCCTCTGGAATATTATATCTAGATGCCACACATATTTTCAGCATTTATGGAAATGTTTTAACATTTCTTTTAGATACAAAACAAATGTCAGAAATAGAAAAAGAAAATAGGAAAAGGAAAAGGCTTACCTGGCCTTACCTGGCAGCCCAGCCGGCCTGGCACTGTTGGCCCAGCCCACCAGGGGCAAGGTTGTCTTCAACCTTGTGCCCACTAGCAGCCAGCGCACGCAGCCGACCGCGCCACCTCCTGCTTCGCCGTGTCGCGCTCCCCGTCAACCCAATCCCGCGCCTGGAGACGCCTCGAAGCCCCTCTCTCCTCTCCCTCACTCGCTGCTCTCTCTCCACTGGAGACACCCGAGCGCGCTCGTCGTCGCCGCTCGCTGTCACTGCGGCCACCATCCACCACTCGCCTCGCTGATGCGTCCGGAAGAACCGCAACACCGCCCACGTCCCCTCCGCCGACTCACGCCTCGCAAGAGGCCCTGCTTCATCGTCATCGCGGTCATCTTCAACCTCGGGCACCCGAGCCCCTCGCCATCGATTCGCGCCGGCAAGGACGTCCCCGAGCCCACTGACCTACTCCGCCGCCTCCCTGTGAGCTCCTGCTCCCAACCCCTCTCTCCCCGCCATCGAATCCCTCCTCTAGCCCCCTGGCCACCGCAGCCGAAGCTCGCCGCCGCCGTGCCTCGTCGCCGTTGTGGCTAGACCCATTATTGCTCGAAGCCAAGCACACCATTGTGCTCAACGCAGCTCCAGGAGCCCGCCCATCCTCTCAGCGAGCTTGCCAGCCAAGTGTAGCCCGCGCTCGCGCATAGCCGTGCTCCGGCCGCCGCCTCGCTCGCCGCCGTTGCTATTTCCGACCACCTCATCCCCTCCCGCTTGCGTAGATGGATGCGGCCGAGCGCCCGCAATGCGTAGATGCCCACCGCCGCGCGAATGATCGCCGGAATAGAGTTTCCGACAAGCCTCCGCCGTCCTGTAAGGTTGCCGGCGACTTGATCCGGTGATGCTGACGTGGCAGTGGTTAGATTAGGGCCGAATCACTGCTTAGTTAACCTCTGAGTCAGTGACAGTGGGCCCGACCCTGTTAATCGTTAGATTAGGTTTATTCTAAAACATGTTACCTAACTGAGCCAATGACATGTGGGGCCCATGGGTCAGGTTTGACCTGGTCAGCCCCGTTGACCCGCTTACGTCATGTTGACGTAGAGCTGACGCAATAATTGATTTCTGGAATTACTTTAACTCAGGAAATTCCAGAATATTGCCTAAACTTCAAAAAATCATAATAATTCAACCGTAGCTCAGAATGAAATAATTTATATATGAAAAATTATCAGAAAAATGCAAGGAATCCATTTATGCCAGTTTCATGCATGAAAAACCAACTTATACTTGCTGTATAAGTGAAAACATAATAATGGCATGTTATATACTTAATTTGGGGTTTGCATATGAACCCTTGGTTCATATGGACTTCAACCAAATTGATGCTAGATGCATTAGGGAAAATCATAGCATCTTTGAAATGTCATCTTCATGCATCATATTGTTGCATATGATTGTTTATTGATTGCCGGCACCATCCCCTCTCGATAGGTTCTACTCTGGAAGGTGTCCCGAGTACCTGTCTGAGGAGCAGTGCTTCTTCGTGGATCTATCAGGCAAGCAAACCCCCTTGTGGATCTCGATAAATCCCACTCTCTCGCTCCTGCTCCTTATACTGCATTAGGACAACAACGATTCAAACTGCTACTTTCTGCTGCGGTAGTTGAACCCATTCCTCTGCATGACCTGTCATTGCCACAGTAAATAGTTGAAACCCACTAGCATGAGTAGGAGTTGCTTGAGCCTTGATGTGCCTGCTCATCCATGCTTGTTTTTTCTTTATGCCAGCCATGCTTAGAGTTGTGTCAGGTCTGATTCATCGAGAATGAATCGGAGTGGTGAATAAGTGTGTGAACATGTTTTGGTAAAGGTAGCGATGAGAGGCCATGTAGGAGTACATGGTGGGTTCTCTCATTGGAACCATCCTTAAGCACTGAGTTCTGTGTATGTTATCCATGTCCAGTTACTACCACACATTGGGTTCCGGTTATCCGGCCCCTCTCGGCTTATTAATCCACTTGATCTCTGTCCAGGAGTTGCAACTAGTTTCTGGCGTTTGTAGGTAGTGCTACTTGTCTACCAAGTGGTGTCCGACGGGACGGGCTTGGGACAGACTAGGCACCGTGGCACGGTGTACCAAGTGGCACCCGGATGGTGGGCTTGGGAACCCTGCACACATCGTTTGGGGCCGTGAGCGACACCCCGGCCGGATCTCCTTGCGGGTGGAACCCGAATAGGCGATAAACCTAGACGAGAGACTTGTGTGGTTAGTCAGGTCGTGGCCGACACCCTCGCCCGGCTTCCGCTTGAAGGTTGCCGAGGTACATGACGTGTACATGGCTATAAGTGGCGAGAGCGTGTGTGACGAAGTACACCCCTGCAGGGTCAATATTATCTATTCAAATAGCCGTTTTCCTCGGATATGGAAACTTGGAGAACTTATGTAGAACATAGACAACTTGAAGTGGATACTTTAAAATCCGCAAGATAAGCGTGAGTGCTATGGATGGCCTTCTCGTAGGAAGACGGGAATGGATCCATAGTGGAGTATTGATATGGTGAACATGTGGACCCGTGTGCGTCTTCTTACCTCAAAGAAGTTTCTGATACTCATAGTATAGATTAGCCACTGAGTCAAAGCTGGCTTGCTGCTGTTAAAACTCCACCACCCCCTTTGTTGATAATGTTGCATATGTAGATAGTTCTGATGTAAGTCTTGCTGAGTACCTTTGTACTCACGTTTGCTTATTTATGTTTTGCAGTTGGTTACGCTAGTGACTTCGACGAGTAGCTTGTATCCCAGCTACGATCTTGTACCCTTGGGAGGGTCGTGTTTAGTCAGGCTTCTTAGTCTTTTCCTTTGTAGTTGTCTGTACTCAGACATGTAATGCTTCCGTTGCTTGTATGCTCTGAATGATGGGTCATGAGACCCCTGTTTGTATTGAATGCTATGTGGCTGTTCTGGGCCTTTATCTAGATGAGTTAGAGTTATGTTGTGATGCCATGTTGTACAGCACATACTTGCATGTTATGCGTACGTGTAACGTGTATTGCTATGTGTGAGATCCGTCAACCTAGTTGTTTACCTCTGGTAGCCTATCTTATGGGGAAATGTAGTCTTGTGCTTCCATGTGCCATAGTAGTCCGCTACAGCCCGGTTCACCGGAGTCCTGCTAGCCCAGCACTACTGCTCTGGAACACTTGACTAGCCGGCATGTGAATCACTTCGTTCCTGTGTCTGTCCCTTCGGGAAATGTCACGCGGTGACATCCGGAGTCCTGCCTAGCCTGCTACAGCCCGGGTTCCCGGAGTCCTGTTAGCCCAGTGCTACAGCCCGGATTCATACATTGTTGACCGACATGCTCGTGGTTGATTCATGTATGCCTGTCCCTGTAAGTTAGTGCCACTTTGGGTTCATGACTAGTCATGTCGGCCTGGGTTCTCTGTCATATGGATGCTAGCGACACTATCATATACGTGAGCCAAAAGGCGCAAACGGTCCTGGGCCAGGTAAGGTGGCACCCGTGGGAATACCGTGCGTGAGGCCGCAAAGTGATATGACGTGTTACATGCTAGATCGGTGTGACTTAGGATCGGGGTCCCGACATTTATATTAACAAGCCCTTTTCAAACAAGGATAACATCATGTTAGAATTTTTATTCATGGTCAAAAATGGAACTACCATCCAGTTGACATCATGCTGATCAACATTCATGCATAGCACATCTTCATATGATGCAAAGTCAAAAAGATATGCTATTCTCAAAATGCCCACACAATAACGACTGTGCGAAAAACAGAGAAAAAGAGGGACAAAGTTTTGGCAAATGTTGGAGGTGGTGTCCATATATGACAATGGGGACCCACATGTCAATAATGACAGAGACAAAAAATTTGGAGATATTTTCACTGGATCAGGTGGAATCGAACCCGAGCGGAAAAGCGATCGGGTAGTGTCACTTGGCCACTGAGCTAGTTCGGTGGTTTCGGTAGAAATTAGGCACAGCGTCTACCATTGCTGTAGCATGCCTTCCCCAGCTCTGGTTCGTTCTCGTCTGGGGCCTAGACATCATCCTCCACGTTTGTGCGCTCGCCACAGTGCCGCTGTCTACCGTTGTGAACATGTTGAACAAACGAGAGGAATCTGGAGAGGACTGTATGTGGAGAGGCGGACAATCGGGACCCACTAGGTCCATGGCCATACGCAAGCAAGTGCCTCCTACCTCTTGGGCATGCGTTGGTTTTCCCTTGAAGAGGAAAGGGTGATGCAGCAAAGCAGCGTAAGTATTTTCCTCAGTTTTTGAGAACCAAGGTATCAATCCAGTAGGATACAACGCGCGAGTCAACTCGTACCTACACAAACAAGTAAGAACCTCGCAACCAACGTGATAAAGGGGTTGTCAATCCCTTCACGGCCACTTGCAAGAGTGAGATCTGATAGAGATAATAATAATAAGATAAATATTTTTGGTATTTTTATGATATAAATTGAAAGTAAAGATTGCAAAATAAAATAGATTGGAAACTTGTATGATGGAAAATAGACCCGGGGCCATAGGTTACACTAGTGGCTTCTCTCAAGATAGCATAAGTATTACGGTGGGTAAACAAATTACTGTCGCGCAATTGATAGAATTGAGCATAGTTATGAGAATATCTAGGTATGTGTAAGTGCATCTAGTGCCCCTTAGTGATTTTGGTGTATTGAAGACTTATAGGTTAAGGGACTAATGTGTTTATGAGTGTACACAGGTCTATAAGTTTATGAGGAGTTTGATATTTACAGAGAAAGTCGACCCCTAAAAATGAAGTTCTTCGTCTGAAGACTTTGGTATTCTGAAGACTTACTGAAGACTTTGAAAGTGAAGAAAATGGTGTGACCTTGAAGACTTGGTATTCATTTGAGGAACATAAAGCGTGAAGACTTTTGTTTTCATAGTTTCATTTTCTCTTTCTTGAGTCATAGGAAACACCGTACTGTTAAAGGGGGTCGAGGAAATACTATGGAAAAATTTCCATGTGATGCTCAACTCAAAATCCTACACCTACCAATCCCTTCGAGTGAAGCCATTGGAAATCTCATACAGTCCAATCATATTCTTCAGTGATAGAGACGAAGTTCTTCTGGTCTCTGAGGAATTTGTTTTGTCTGAGGAGTTAGGAATTCGCCAGTGCGGATTTCCTACACAGTGAGGAACATGATAGCCCTGAGGACTTTGCTACTCAAAATTCCGACCATTGCTGTGCATATCATTGAAGGGCATTTATGTCTTATCATGTCGGGCTGCTCCCTAGGCTATAAATAGCCGCCCCCTACAACCACTAGCTGGTTGGCTGCTCCGAGAGAAACTGACACTTGTCATTTGAGAGCAACCCATCCTCCAAGGACTTTGAGCGAAAATCATCAAGTGAGGAAAAACCAAAAACCCAAAACCGGAACACCTACAAACCCCAAGTGATTGAGCATCACTTAAGATATTGATCCTGCGTGGATCCGATGCTTGTTACCTTTGAAGACTGTGCTTCTTCCAGACGGTTAGGCGTCATGGTCTAGAGCATCCAAGAGGAATTTTGGATCGCCGAGTGACCGAGTTTGTGAAGGTTTGGAAGTCGCCTGAAGACTTACCATGAGTGGTTGGACGAGGTCTGTGTGACCTTAGTTCAAGGAGAATACGGTGAGGACTGGGTGTCCTGAGCTGCGTGTTCAGGACTGGGTGTCCGAGACTGTGTGTCCTCGAGTTTAAATACTCAGCCGCTCCAACCAGACGTACAACTGAGACAGCAGTTGGAACTGGTCTACGAAATCATTGTCTTCACCAAGCTTACTGGTTCTATTTCCTCAACTCTTTCATTTCCTCATAACTGTGTTGTGTGTTTGTTCATATATGTGTTTGAAGACTTTGACTGAAGACTTTCTCAATTTCCTAAGTTCAATTTCTTCAGTCTGTTTGTCTTCATCCTGTGTTATACTGTGATCACGCTTCCTGTACTCTGTGCCTGTCTTCATTTCATCATGATGACTATGCTTGTATTTTGTTATGTTTACTTTTGAGTACTTATTCCGTTGCTAGTAGTTCTTCGCTAAGGAATTTCCTCACCGGCAAATTCCTCAGTGAAGAATTTCATAAAAATCGCCTATTCAGCCCCCCCCTAATCGATATAACGCACTTTCAATTGGTATTAGAGCAAGGTACTCCCTTGTTCTGTGTGATTTTGGTTTAACCGCCTGGAGTTTTAGTTATGTCGACCGCGGGTATGATCAAGGTCTCTGCTGGGTGTCCTACCTTCGATGGGACGGACTACCCCTACTGGAAGAATAAGATGCGAATGCATCTTGAAGCAATTGATAACGATCTCTGGTATGTTGTGGAAAATGGTGTTCCCTCAGTCACACCTTCTCTGAATGCTGCTGATGTGAAGAGATTCAAGTAACTCGACTCTCAAGCGAAGAATATCATATGTGGCCATCTGAGCAAAGGACAGTATGGCAGAGTCAGTGCTTTGGAGACAGCAAAGCTTATCTGGGACAGGTTGTCCAAAGTGAATGAAGGAGTCTCAACACAGCGTGACTCTCGAGTTGATGTTCTTCGCAATCTCTTCAACCGCTTCAAAAGACTCGACAATGAAAATGTTCAACAAACCTTCAATCGCCTCACTGACATCTCAAATGAGCTTCAAGCACTTGGTGCCACTGACATCACCGACCATGAGGTGGTGAAGAAATTGCTGAGATCGCTTGATTCCTCATTTGACACTCTAGCATTGATGATACAAGAACGTGCTGATTACAAGTCACTTGATCCCGCTGATATTCTCGAAAGGCTAAATACTCATGAGTTCAACTTGCTGAAAAGAGAGATCTCTATGGTTCAAGCTATGGCAGAACACGTGCACTGAAGGCCAAGGCCGTATCTGAGTCCAAAGATGAAGACTCTAGTAGCAGCCTTGGTGTTCCTGAAGAACTAAGCCATGATCTGGCTCTGCTTGTGAAGAAGTTCCAAAAGTTCTCAAGACATGGTCGCTTTGGGAGACCCTCAAGTAGCAGTGATTCCTCATCAAGTGACTACAAGAGGAGGCTCTACCACAAATGCAAGAAGCCTGGACATTACATTCAAGATTGTCTTCAATGGGAAAAGGAATCAAAGAAGAAGAAATACAAGGATTACAGTTCTGATGATGCGAAGAAAAAGAAGAAATCCACAAAATCCTCATCATCAAAATCCTCAAAGCCTTCATATCACAAGAAGAGCAGCTCCAAGAAGGCCAGGGCATTCATTGGCAAGGAAATGGACTCTGAGGCTGAATCTGAAGAAAATGAGGAAGAGGAGTCATCTGAGGAGTCCGGATCCGGAGTGGCGAGCCTAGCTCTCGCTACTGCATTCGTCAGCAAGTCTATCTTCAACACTGAAGAAAATAATGTAACGCCCTCGATGCGGCTATATCTCCTATGTGTCGAAGCACGACTTAGAGGCATAACCGCATTGAAAGCAATGTCGCAAGTAAGGCAATCTTCACAACATCCCATGTAATATAGATAATAAAAGGGGAAGGTACATAGTTGGCTTACACTTGCCACGTCAATCAAAGTACATAAATAGCATTACATCATCCAATCACTCATGGCCCGACTACGGTGCCAAAATAAAAGATCAACTCAACATGCGACACGCTCCCGATGGCCCCAACTGGGCACCACTACTGATCATCAGGGAAAGACACATAGTAACGGCATGAGTCCTCGTCGAACTCCCACTTGAGCTCAAGTGCATCATCTGGAACGGAGTCGTCTGGCCTTGCATCTGGTTTGGAAGTAATCTGTGAGCCACAAGGACTCAGCAATCTCGCACCCTCGCGATCAAGACTATTTAAGCTTAAAGGTAAGGCAAGGTAATATGTGGAGCTGCAGCAAGCGACTAGCATATATGGTGGCTAGCCTATTCGCAAAAGAGAGCGAGAAGAGAAGGTAAAGCGCGAACGAATAACTAGAGAACAACCTGCGGCAAGCATTACTCCAACACCGTGTTTACTTCCCGGACTCCGCCGAGAAGAGACCATCATGGTAACACACACGGTTGATTCATTTTAATTAAGTTAAGGTTCAAGTTATCTACAACCGGACATTAACAAATTCCCATCTGCCCATAACTGTGGGCACGGCTTTCAAAAGTTCAAATCCCTGCAGGGGAGTCCCAACTTAGCCCATGACAAGCTCTCACGGTCAACGAAGGATATACCTTCTCCCGAGACATTCCGATCAGACTCGGTATCCCGGTTCTACAAGACACTTCATCAAGTTAAAACAAATCCAGCAACACCGCCCGAATGTGCTGACAAATCCTGATAGGAGCTGCACATATCTCGTTCTCAGGGCATAATCGGATAAGCAATCCGTACAACTAAAACCAGCCCTCGAGTTTCCCCGAGGTGGCGCTGCAAGGGGCTCTAGGTTGGACCAACACTCAGAGGAGCACTAGCCCAAGGGGGGTTTAAATAAGATGAACCTCGGGCTCCGGAAACCCAAGGGAAAAAGAGGCTAGGTGGCAAATGGTAAAACCAAGGTTGGGCATTGCTGGAAGAGTTTTATTGAAGGCGAACTATCAAGGGGTTCCCATTATCACCCAACCGCGTAAGGAACACAAAATCCGGGAACATAACACCGATATGACGGAAACTAGGGCGGCAAGAGTGGAACAAAACACTAGGCAAAAGGCCGAGCCTTCCACCCTTTACCAAGTATATATATGCATTAAGATAACAAGATAATATAATGATATCCCAACAAGTAAATAATGTTCCAACAAGGAATGGTCTCCAATCTTCACCTACAACTAGCAACGCTATAAGAGGGGCTGAGCAAAGCGGTAACATAGCCAATCAACAGTTTGCTAGGACATGGTGGGTTAGAGGTTTGACATGGCAATTTGGGAGGCATGATAAGCAAGTGGTAGGCATCGTAGCATAGGCATAGCAAAAGAGTGAGCATCTAGCAAAGCAAATATAGAAGTGATTTCGAGGGTATGATCATCTTGCCTGCAAAGTTGTTAGAGTTGACTGGATCCTCGAAAGCAAACTCAACGGGCTCCTCGTTAGCGAACTCGTCTCCCGGCTCTACCATAACAAGACAAACAAGCAAAAGAAATGCAATCAACCACGTGCAAAGCTCAGACAACATGATGCAAACATGGTATGCTATGCGGGATGCGATATGTGATGCATATGCAAGATTTGACAAAGAAGGAATGAACCTGGCCTCAACTTGGAAAACCAAGTGTGCCACTGGAAAGGTGAGGTGATTTATGTTGAAATCGATATAAAGAACGCCGGAATCGGATGCATGGTTTGGAAATGGCAAGCAATTCAAATATGGCACCGGTCTGCGATATACAGCAAGTAGCCATCTAAATGCAACAAGTTAAACATGCTAAACACCCAAACATGGCAACAAAATACATGGTAGGGATCCATTCATGATTCTTAACAAAAGATGAACACCAAGCATGCAAATCAGATATCAATTAGGCATGTTTACAAGCTCGATGCACTCACTACTGAGCATGTCATGACAAACTAAGCACACACCCATCAAGAATACACATTATACAAGCTATAGATGGCAAGAACAATAACATAGCATGCACGGATCAACTACAACATCCTCGGCAAAATCGCTAACAAGTAGACAATCTGCCCAGATTCACGAAATAGCAAAAGTAGAGCTCGATTAACTCAAGCTAGGGTGCTTCTTAATTGCAAACAAAGATATGGATGGATAGAGCACTACAAGATTAACAAAACATCCTTACTGATCATCCTCAAAAGAGGCACGGATCACTAGGAAACAACATGAACATATGGCATATTGATAAAAACAGATCAAGGACTTTGTGGAATTGCTAAGTCGCTCAAATCAGCATTAACGAATGCACCACTTTGCAAGCTTGTGCTAGCCACCAGACACATCGCAAAAATACATGGATGGCACCTCTGGAAAGATGGCAAAATATATAAAAAAAAACTCATGTAGAGCTCAGGGGCATATCATGCACACAATAATCATGGCAAAAATGACAAATAGCTATTTGGAGCAGCAGATATGACAATGAACCCAAATAGCACTCTTCCAACAGCATTTCGGGCATCAAGATGAACTCAACTGAAAATGATGCAATGAGATGAAATGATGTACTCTATGAGAAGAACATTTTGATATGCTATATGCCCAAAACGGATCTACGGATGCAGAGTTACGGTGCGATGAACTTGGCAATTTAATTAGGGACTTAGGGTAAAAAAGGAGGTCAACCCCTAGGGTTTCCCGATCTGGATCTGGATCTCCGGCACGGATCCTGAAGCAGCTCGCCAGAGTTCCTGTAGCAGAGCTCGCCGCAGGGAAGTAGGGGACGTCGAGGGAACCGGCGGATCCGGCGAGAGGGGTCGCGGGAGATGGCGCTGCCGGGCGCGGTCGCCGGAGCCGGGAGCTCCTCTCCTTGGTGCGGCCACCGGCGAGGCCTTGAGGCGGCAGGGCGAGGGCGTCGATGGCGGCTGCTCCGGCCGGCGAGGCGGCTCGGCCGCGAGGAGAAGAGGCGGTGGAGGTAGGAGATGACTCGGGCGGCGGTGGAGGGAGCCCAGGCCGCGGGGGCCGGCCACGGGCCGAGCGGGCCCGTGCGGAAACGGCGGCGATGTGGGGCGCCCGCTGCCACGTGGCATGCCCCGGTAGGTCGGCGGCGGCAGGCGGACAATGTCTGGACTGCAGGTTTTGTCCGGCGGCGGCGGATGGAGTGGATCTAGGGTTTTGGGAGAGGGGAACCGGAAATTTCGGAGGGGGTGTATTTATAGGCATAGAGGGAGCTAGGAGTGTCCAAATGAGGTGTGGTTTTCGGCCACGCGATCGTGATCGAACGCTCTAGAAGATGGAGAAGGTTTGGTGGGTTTTGGGCCAAAATGGAGGGGTGTTGGGCTGCAACACACACGAGGCCTTTTTGGTCCCTCGGTTAACCGTTGGAGCATCAAACGAAGTCCAAATGGTACGAAACATGACAGGCGGTCTACCGGTAGTAAACTAAGGCCGCTTGGCAAGTCTCGGTCCAATCCGGAAATGTTTAATTCCCACACACGAAAGAAAGGTAGAAATGACCACCGGAGGAGAACGGAGCGCCGGAATGCAAAACGGACAATGGGGAAAATGCTTGAATGCATGAGACGAACACGTATGCAAATGCAATGCACATGATGACATGATATGAGATGCATGACAATGACAACAACACACGGAGACAAAAACCCGAACCCGAGGAAATAAAATAACTTAACGCCGGAAATGGCAAGAGTTGGATTACATATTGGGTAAAATCATATCCGGGGTGTTACAACACTCCACCACTATGAAAGGATCTCATCCCGAGATCTAGGACTGGAAGAGCGTCGGGTACTCAGAACGGAGGTGATCCTCGCGTTCCCAGGTGGCTTCACGGTCGGAATGGTGTGACCACTTGACTTTGAGGAATTTGATTGACTTATTGCGAGTCTTGCGTTCAGTCTCTTCAAGAATTGCAATGGGGTGCTCACGATAAGAGAGATCTTCTTGGAGCTCAATGTCTTCGAAGTTGACGGTGCATTCAGGTGTCTTGAAGCACTTGCGGAGCTGAGAGACATGGAACACATCATGCACATTTGCAAAATTTGAAGGAAGCTCGAGTTGATAGGCGAGATCGCCTCTCTTGCTGACGATCTTGAAAGGTCCCACGTATCTAGGGGCAAGCTTCCCTTTGATACCGAAGCGACGAGTACCTTTCATAGGACAGACGCGGAGGTAAACATGATCTCCGATCTCGAAAGCCAAATCACAGTGCTTACTATCATAGTAGCTCTTCTGGCGCGATTGCGCTGCTTTGAGGTTATCTCGAATGACTTTACACATTTCCTCTGCCTCTATGATTAAGTCATTTCCCAGAAGTTGACATTCGCCGGTTTCAGACCATTTGAGAGGGGTACGACACTTCCTGCCATACAGAATTTCGAATGGGGCCTTGCCCGAACTTGCTTGAAAACTGTTGTTGTAGGAGAATTCAGCATATGGAAGACAATCTTCCCATTTCATGCCGAAGGAGATCACACAAGCCCTGAGCATATCTTCAAGAATCTGGTTGACACGCTTGACTTGACCGCTAGTTTGAGGATGGAAAGCTGTGCTGAAGTGGATGTTGGTACCCATGGCCTTCTGAAAAGAATCCCAAAACTTGTAGGTAAAGATGCTGCCACGGTCTGAAGAGATCACCTGTGGAATGCCATGCAGCGATACAATCCGAGAGGTATAAAGCTACGCCAATTGAGCTGCAGTGATAGACTCTTTGATAGGCAGAAAGTGAGCCACTTTAGTGAGTTTGTCGATGACAACGAATATAGCATCATTGCCACGCTTGGAATTTGGAAACCCAGTCACGAAGTCTATCTCAATGTGGTCAAACTTCCATTCTGGAATGGCAAGAGGTTGGAGGAGACCAGCTGGCCTTTGGTGTTCTGCCTTCACTCTTCTACAGACATCACATTCAATCACGAACTGAGCAATCTCGCGCTTCATTCGAGTCCACCAATAAGCCTGCTTGAGGTCCTGATACATCTTCGTACTCCCAGGGTGGATGGAGATGAGTGAATTGTGAGCCTTGTTCATGATCACTTAACGAAGATCACCTTTGGGCACAACAATACAATCCTCGAAGAAGAGAGTATCCTTGTCATCAAGGCGGTAGCACTTGTACTTGGGTTGACTCTTGGCAATCCCAATCTTCACCTTCTTCACCATAGCATCAAGAAGTTGAGCTTGGCGGATCTGGTCTTCCAAGGTAGGAGAGACTTGAAGGTTGGCGAGGAAACCTTGAGGAACAACTTGCAGATTAAGTTTGCGGAAAGCTTCACAAAGCTCGGGTTGATAAGGCTTGAGAATAAGACTGTTGCAATAACCCTTCCTACTCAATGCGTGAGCAATCACATTGGCCTTGCCTGGAGTATACTCAATACTCGGATTATACTCTTGAATCATTTCGACCCATCGAGTCTGCCTGAGGTTGAGATTAGGCTGAGTGAAGATGTACTTGAGACTCTTGTGGTCAGTGAAGATGTCCACTTTTCTTCCCAATAAGAGATGTCTCCAAGTCAAAAGAGCATGCGCAACTGCCGCCAACTCGAGGTCATGAGTGGGGTAGTTCTTCTTGTTGGGCTTCAACTGGCGAGAGGTATAAGCCACAACTTTATTCTCTTGCATCAACACTACACCAAGACCTTGGGGAGAGGCATCGCAGAAGACCTCGAACGGTTTGGATTCATCAGGAGGAGTCAGAACTGGAGCAGTGACCAATTTCTCTTTCAAAGTGTTGAAAGCGATATCACACTCCGGAGACCAAACGTACTTGACGTGTTTCTGGAGAAGGTTTGAAAGAGGCTTCGCGATCTTTGAAAAGTTCTCAACGAACCTTCGACAATAGCTTGCGAGACCGAGGAAGCTGCGGAGTTGCTTCACGTTCTGAGGTGGTTCCCAATTCACAATTGCAGACACCTTCTCAGGATTCACCGCAATGCCCTTGGCAGAGATGATATGCCCAAGATAAAGAACCTCATCGAGCCGAAACTCGCACTTGGAGAACTTGGCGTAGAACTGGTGTTCCCTGAGCTTATCGAGTACCAAACGCAAGTGCTTGGCGTGATCTTCCTTGTTCCTCGAAAAGACCAGAATGTCGTCGAGATAGACCAAAACAAAGTCATTGGTGTAGGCGTTGAAGATGAAGTTCATCATGTGAGAGAAAGTCGGAGGAGCGTTGACGAGGCCAAAAGACATGATAGTGTATTCATATGAACCATAGCTTGTCCTGAAAGCCGTCTTGGGAATATCTTGCTCACGGATTCGAATCTGGTGATAACCCATGCGGAGATCAAGCTTGGAGAATACTTGGGCACCTTTGAGTTGTTCGAACAACTCATTGATGTTGGGAAGTGGGTACTTGTTCTTGATAGTCTTCTTGTTCAATGGACGGTAGTCAACACAAAGTCAGTCCGTTCCATCCTTCTTCTTCACAAAGAGTACTCCACAACCCCACGGAGAGGAACTAGGTTAGATGAGACCCATTCGTTCTTGAATATCGAGTTGCTTCTTCAGCTCCTTCAACTCTTCAGGTCCGAGCTTGTAAGGACGCTTGCACACTGGTTCCGTGCCAGGCTCAAGATCGATGACGAATTCAACTGGCCGGTGCGGAGGCATTCCTGGAAGCTCTTCTGGAAAGACGTCTTGATATTCGCAAATAACTGGGATTTGCGAGATGGCATCCAGTTCACCCTTCTCATTGAGAGAAAATAGACAGATTGTATCATCGCGAGCAGCAAAGACAATTACATCCTCAGACGAATGAGTCAATTGAATTTGCCTGGCTGCACAATCAAGATGCGCCTTGTGCTTAGAAAGCCAATCCATTCCGAGAATAAGATCAATATCCAAGTCACCAAGAACATTTGGAGAGGACAAGAACTTATAGTCACCCAAAGTGATTGTAACATCTGGAACACATACTCGAGATGTCATTTGACGGGCCGGAGAGACAATAGCCAGCGGTTTCGGCAACACTTGAGTAACAAAATCATGCTTAGATGCAAAAGGTCTCGAGATGAAACAATGCGATGCACCAGTGTCAAAAACAACTCTTGCAGGAATATCGTTAACAGGAAGGTTACCCATGATGACATCTGACGAGTCCTCTGCCTGAGCTGCATACACCATGTTGACCTTGGCGTACTTGGGGTTATGCTTGACCACAGCTGTACTTGCCGATCTCACAGGAGGAGGAGGGAGACACCTCTGGTTGAAGCATTTTTTGGCATAGTGACCCTTCTGTTGGCACTTGTTGCACGTGACCTCTGAAAGCTGACGGTGATACGGAGCACTCGATCTTGGAGCTTGAGACGAAGTCTTGTTCTGAAAGCCAGGGTTGGGTGGGTGGGAAGATCCACTGCCACCTTTGCTCTTCTGCTGATACGGCTGACGGAACGGAGGGGGAGGAAGCCAATACTTCTGCTGCTTGGCCACTTGAGTAGAGGAAGAAGGAGTAGCATCTCTGAATCGCTTCTTGGAAGCTCACACTTTAGTTGAGCAGCCTCTTGCTTCAATGCCATGTTGTAGAACTCATCGTACCTCAAGGGCTCAAAGAGAACAAGAGCTAGCTGGATTTCTTCTCTAAGACCACCCCTGAACTGGTATATCATGCTCTTCTCGTCAGGGACGTCCTGCTTAGCAAAGCGGGCGAGCTTCTGAAACAACTTGTTGTAGTCATAGACAGACAAAGAGCCTTGCTTCAAGTTGCGGAATTCCTCACGCTTGCTTTCAACCACGCTCCGAGGAATATGATGAGCTTTGAAGTCTTGACGGAATTCATCCCAGGTAATCACACGGCCTCCTCTGGAATCTTTGTACTGCTGGAACCATTCTGCAGCTTGGTCTTTGAGCTGGAAGGAAGCGAACTTGACAAAGTCCTCAGGCCTGACGTTACTGCACTCGAAATGCTTGCACAAGTCCACAAGCCAATCGTCAGCATCAGTTGCCTCAACACAATTGCTGAAGGTCTTTGGCTGATTTTCAAGGAACTAGTTGAGTGTAGCAAAGTGATTCTGATTGTTGCCTTGGTTCTCTTGGTTCGCTTGATTGCGCTCTTGAAGAATTTGCCTGATCAACTGCGTGTTTGCATTGGTTGCGGCCATCACAGCTTGCCATGCCTCCGGAGGAGGGGGAGGTGGTGGCGGGTCCTAATTCTGATTCTGATTTTGATTGCTGCTCTTAGCGGGAGCCATCCTGAAGAGGGTGACAATGGTTAGCACATTGACAGATAAAATTGAAGCTGAATCAAGCGGGTTGAAATTGCAACATATAGTCTTCACATCCGAACAAAATGAACGAATGCATTCCACTTGAAATGGTCACATATCCATAAATTGAGAAGCCACTTAGAATTTAGGTAGAGGAATAAATCAACAAGGTACGGATCAAGAACGAATACTCGGTAAGAAATCCCAATCTCAAACCAAATATCCGTGGAAGAAGAGCTAGAGTTACAAGAATTCCCACCTATGAAACTCCCGAACCTTTCCGGTTATGCAATCAGGTGTTGGGGATACAGGGGAAGCATATATCTCACACAAATCTAGAAAATCCTACATCCAGTTGTATCCATCCTTCAACACATAACCGAGAAAAAACTTCGGAAACCATCTACCTCAACCTTCGAAAAGCATCCATTATACAAGTTATGGCAATACTCCCGAACTCCCGCCCTAGTACTGGGTGGCGTCGAGGTTATCTCAACAACAACTGCATAAAAGAGATTTTCGATGTCGGCGGACTAAAATCAGGTATTCCAGAACTGCAACGATAAAATTGTGACGACAACACCTCGGAGCTCAACTCCCCGGGACACTGCCACAACCCCTAAATGACAGGAGGCACCAAGAACAATGTTCTCGTCACAAAACCATCGGAACAATTCCAAGATACCCGCGTAATCCTAAAAAAAAATATTTATGAAATTTGAGAAGAGAAGAGTCAAAACTCTACGTCAGGATGCCTTACCAGAGCGATGAAGGGACTGGGGAGTAAAAAGAATTCCTAAACTCTTCGATATATAATTCCTAAATGACTCAAAACATTTTTCTAGACTCAACAATGGCTGCTAAAAACGATCAAGTAGTGGGGGCTCCTAAGGTCGGGGAAGGCTCTGATTACCAACTTTTAACGCCCTCGATGCGGCTATATCTCCTACGTGTCGAAGCACGACTTAGAGGCATAACCGCATTGAAAGCAATGTTGCAAGTAAGGCAATCTTCACAACATCCCATGTAATATAGATAATAAAAGCGGAAGGTACATAGTTGGCTTACACTCGCCACGTCAATCAAAGTACATAAATAGCATTACATCATCCAATCACTCATGGCCCGACTACGGTGCCAAAATAAAAGATCAACCCAACATGTGACATGGTCCTGATCGCCCCAACTGGGCACCACTACTGATCATCAGGGAAAGACACATAGTAACGGCGTGAGTCCTCATCGAACTCCCACTTGAGCTCAAGCGCATCATCTGGAATGGAGTCATCTGGCCCTGCATCTGGATTGGAAGTAATCTGTGAGCCACAGGGACTCAGCAATCTCGCACCCTCGCGATCAAGACTATTTAAGCTTAAAGGTAAGGCAAGGTAATATGTGGAGCTGCAGCAAGCGACTCGCATATATGGTGGCTAACCTGTTCGCAAAAGAGAGCAAGAAGAGAAGGCAAAGCGCGAACGAATAACTAGAGAACAACCTGCAGCAAGCATTACTCCAACACCGTGTTCACTTCCCGGACTCCGCCAGAAGAGACCATCACGGTAACACACACGGTTGATTCATTTTAATTAAGTTAAGGTTCAAGTTATCTACAACCGGACATTAACAAATTCCCATCTGCCCATAACCGCGGGCACGGCTTTCGAAAGTTCAAATCCCTGCAGGGGAGTCCCAACTTAGCCCATGACAAGCTCTCACGGTCAACGAAGGATATACCTTCTCCCGAGACATTCCGATTAGACTCGGTATCCCGGTTCTACAAGACACTTCGTCAAGTTCAAACAAATCCAGCAACACCGCCCGAATGTGCCGACAAATCCTGATAGGAGCTACACATATCTCGTTCTCAGGGCACAATCGGATAAGCAATCCGTACAACTAAAACCAGCCCTCGAGTTTCCCCGAGGTGGCGCTGCAAGGGGCTCTAGGTTGGACCAACACTCAGAGGAGCACTGGCCCGGGGGGTTTAAATAAGATGACCCTAGGGCTCTGGAAACCCAAGGGAAAAAGAGGCTAGGTGGAAAATGGTAAAACCTAGGTTGGGCATTGCTGGAAGAGTTTTATTCAAGGCGAACTATCAAGAGGTTCACATTATCACCCAACCGCGTAAGGAACGCAAAATCCGGGAACATAACACCGATATGACGGAAACAAGGGCGGCAAGAGTGGAACAAAACACTAGGAAAAAGGCCGAGCCTTCCACCCTTTACCAAGTATATAGATGCATTAAGATAACAAGATAATATAATGATATCCCAACAAGTAAATAATGTTCCAACAAGGAACGGTCTCCAATCTTCACCTACAACTAGCAACGCTATAAGAGGGGCTGAGAAAAGCGGTAACATAGCCAATCAACGGTTTGCTAGGACATGGTGGGTTAGAGGTTTGACATGGAAATTTGGGAGGCATGATAAGCAAGTGGTAGGCATTGTAGCATAGGCATAGCAAAAGAGCAAGCATGTAGCAAAGCAAAGATAGAAGTGATTTCGAGGGTATGATCATCTTGCCTGCAAAGTTGTCAGAGTTGACTGGATCCTCTAAAGAAAACTCAGCGGGCTCCTCATTAGCGAACTCGTCTCCCAGCTCTACCCAAACAAGACAAACAAGCAAAATAAACGCAATCAACCACGTGCAAAGCTCAAATAACATGATGCAAACATGGTATGCTATGCGGGATGCGATATGTGATGCATATGCAAGATTTGACAAAAAAGGAATGAACCTGGCCTCAACTTGGAAAACCAAGTGTGCCACTGGAAAGGTGAGGTGATTTCGATTGAAATCGATATAAAGAACGCCGGAATCGGATGCACGGTTTGGAAATGGCAAGCAATTCAAATATGGCACCGATCTGCTATATACAGCAAGTAGCCATCTAAATGCAACAAGTTAAACATGCTACAGCACACAAACATGGAGAAAAAATACATGGTAGGGATCCATTCATGATGCTTAACAAAAGATGAACACTGAGCTATGGCCAATTCATCCATTAACAGGTTCAAACAAGCATGGCAAAAGTGCAATTGGTAAACAGATTTCAGACTGTGAAATTAACACTTGTCTAGAATTTCAGATCAGGTAGCACACTTTGGAGCTAGAAATATATATGCTACAGGAACTTAACATGGCAAAGTAAGGCATGGAATGGAGCTACTCAAAGAGCTTAACAAAAGTCCCTTAGTGACATTGAGCCAAAAGGGATCAGAAAATACAATTGCAAGCATGTGAACATTGCAAAACATAAACAGATCACAGACTTGGTGAAAAAAACTGGAGCATGAAAATCAGATATCAAGTAGGCATATTTACAAGCTCGATGCACTCACTACAGAGCATGTCATGACAAACTAAGCATACAACCATCAAGAATACACATTATACAAGCTATACATGGCAAGAACAATAACATAGCATGCACGGATCAACTACAATATACTCGGCAAAATCGCTAACAAGTAGACAATCTGCCCAGATTCACGAAATAGCAAAAGTAGAGCTCGATTGACTCAAGCTAGGGTGCTTCTTAATTGCAAACAAAGACATGGATGGATAGAGAACTACAAGATTAACAAAACATCCTTACTGATCATCCTCAAAAGAGGCACGGATCACTAGGAAACAACATGAATATATGGCATATTGATAAAAATAGATCAAGAACTTTGTGGAATTGCTAAGTCCCTGAAATCAGCATTAACGAATGCACCACTTTGCAAGCTTGTGCTAGCCACTAGACACATCGCAAAAATACATGGATGGCACCTCTGGAAAGATGGCAAAATATATAACAAAACTCATGTAGAGCTCAGGGGCATATCATGCACACAATAATCATGGCAAAAATGACAAATAGCTATTTGGAGCAGCAGATCTGACAATTAACCCAAATAACACTCTTCCAACAGAATTTCAGGCATCAAGATGAACTCAGATGAAAATGATGCAATGAGATGAAATGATGTACTCTCTGAGGCGAACATTTTGATATGCTATATGCCCAAAACGGATCTACGGATGCAAAGTTACGATGCGATGAACATGGAAATTTAATTAGGGACTTAGGGAAAAAAGGAGGTACCCCTAGGGTTTCCCGATCTGGATCTGGATCTCCGGCACGGATCCCGAAGCAGCTCGCCGGAGGGAAGTAGGGGACGTCGAGGGGACCGGCGGATCCGGCGAGAGGGGTCGCCGGAGATGGCGCTGCTGGGCACGGTCGTCGGAGCCGGGAGCTCCTCTCCCTGGCGCAGCTGCCGGCGAGGCCTTGAGGCGGCGAGGCGAGGGCGTCGATGGCGGCTGCTCCGGCCGGCGAGGCGGCTCAACCGCGAGGAGAAGAGGCGGCGGAGGTAGGAGATGACTCGGGCGGTGGTGGAGGGAGCCCGGGCCGCGGGGGCCGGCCACGAGCCGAGCGGGCCCGCGCGGAAACGGCGGCGATGTAGGGCGCCCGCTGCCACATGGCGCGCCCCGGTAGGTCGGCGGCGGCGGGCGGACAATGTCCTATTGGAAATATGCCCTAGAGGCAATAATAAAAGCATTATTATTATATTTCCTTTAATTGTCTTTATTCATGCTATAATTGTGTTATCCGGAAATCATAATACATGTGTGAATAATAGACAACAACATGTCTCTAGTAAGCCTCTAGTTGACTAGCTCGTTGATGAACAGATAGTCATGGTTTCCTGACTATGGACATTGGATGTCATTGATAACGAGATCACATCATTAGGAGAATGATGTCATGGACAAGACCCAATCCTAAACATAGCATAAGATCGTATAGTTCGTTTGCTAGAGTTTTCCAATGTCAAGTATCTTTTCCTTAGACCATGAGATCATGTAACTCCCGGATACCGTAGGAGTGCTTTGGGTGTGCCAAACGTCACAACGTAACTGGGTGACTATAAAGGTATACTACGGGTATCTCCGAAAGTGTCTGTTGGGTTGACACGGATCAAGACTGGGATTTGTCACTCCGTATGACGGAGAGGTATCACTGGGCCCACTCGGTAATGCATCATCATAATGAGATCAAAGTGACCAAGTGTTTGGTCACGGGATCATGCATTATGGTACGAGTAAAGTGACTTGCCGGTAACGAGATTGAACGAGGTATTGGGATACCGACGATCGGATCTCGGGCAAGTAACATACCGATTGACAAAGGGAATTGTATGCGGGGTTGATTGAATCCTCGACATCGTGGTTCATCCGATGAGATCATCGAGGAGCATGTGGGAGCCAACATGGGTATCCAGATCCCGCTGTTGGTTATTGACCGGAGAGCGATCTCGGTCATGTCTACATGTCTCCCGAACCCGTAGGGTCTACACACTTAAGGTTCGGTGATGCTAGGGTTGTAGGGATATGTATATGCAGTAACCCGAATGTTGTTCGGAGTCCTGGATGAGATCCCGGACGTCACGAGGAGTTACGGAATGGTCCGGAGGTAAAGAATTATATATAGGAAGTGCTATTTCGGCCATCGGGACAAGTTTCGGGGTCACCAGTATTGTACCGGGACCACCGGAAGGGTCCCGGGGGTCCACCGGGTGGGGCCACCTGCCCCGGGGAGCCACATGGGCTGTAGGGGGTGCGCCTTGGCCTATATGGGCTAAGGGCACCATCCCCAAGAGGCCCATGCGCCTATAGATAGAAAAAAGGGGAAGAGTCCTAAAGGGGGAAGGCACCCCTAGGTGCCTTGGGGAGGAGGGAGTCCTCCCTTGGCCGCCGCCCCCTAGGAGATTGGATCTCCTAGGGCCGGCGCCCCCCCCTAGGCTCCCTATATATAGTGGGGGGAAGGAGGGCCTCTCACCCCACGCCTTGGTGCCTCCCTCTCGCTCTCCAACACATCCTCCTCCTCCATAGAGCTTGGCGAAGCCCTGCCGGAGTACTGCAGCTCCATCACCACCACGCCGTCGTGCTGCTGCTGGTGCCATCTTCCTCAACCTCTCCTTCCCCCTTGCTGGATCAAGAAGGAGGAGACGTTACGCTGACCGTACGTGTGTTGAACGCGGAGGTGCCGTCCGTTCGGCACTAGGATCTCCGGTGATTTGGATCACGTCGAGTACGCCTTCCTCATCCCCGTTCTTTGAACGCTTCCGCGCGTGATCTACAAAGGTATTTAGATGCAATCCGATCACTCGTTGCTAGATGAACTCCTAGATGGATCTTGGTGAAACCGTAGAAAAATTTTGTTTTCTGCAACGTTCCCCAACAGTGGTATCAGAGCTAGGTCTATGCGTAGTTCTCTTGCACGAGTAGAACACAATTTGTTGTGGGCGTTGATGTTGTCAACTTTCTTGCTGCTACTAGTCTTATCTTGCTTCAACGGTATTGTGGGATGAAGCGGCCCGGACCAACCTTACACGTACGCTTACGTGAGACCGGTTCCACCGACTAACATGCACAAGTTGCATAAGGTGGCTGGCGGGTGTCTGTCTCTCCCACTTTAGTTGGAGCGGATTCGATGAAAAGGGTCCTTATGAAGGGTAAATAGAAGTTGACAAATCACGTTGTGGCTTTCACGTAGGTAAGAAAACGTTCTTGCTAGAACCCTATTGCAGCCACGTAAAACTTGCAACAACAATTAGAGGACGTCTAACATGTTTTTGCAGCAAGTGTTCTGTGATGTGATATGGCCAAAGTTGTGATGAATGATGAATGATATATATGTGATGTATGAGATGTTCATGCTATTGTAATAGGAATCACGACTTGCATGTCGATGAGTATGACAACCGGCAGGAGCCATAGGAGTTGTCTTTATTTTTGTATGACCTGCGTGTCATTGAGAAACGCCATGTAAATTACTTTACTTTATTGCTAAACGCGTTAGACGTAGTAGTAGAAGTAATAGTTGGCGAGCAACTTCATGGAGACATGATGATGGAGATCATGGTGTCATGCCGGTGACAAGATGATGATGGAGCCCCAAGATGGAGATCAAAGGAGCTATGTGATATTGGCCATATCATGTCACTATTATTATTTGATTGCATGTGATGTTTATCATGTTTCTGCATCTTGTTTACTTAGAACGACGGTAGTAAATAAGATGATCCCTCATAATAATTTCAAGAAAGTGTTCCCCCTAACTGTGCACCGTTGCGACAGTTCGTTGTTTCGAAGCACCACGTGATGATCGGGTGTTAGATTCCAACGTTCACATACAACGGGTGTAAGACAGATTTACACATGCAAACACTTAGGTTGACTTGACGAGCCTAGCATGTACAGACATGGCCTTGGAACATAGAAGACCGAAAGGTCGAGCATGAGTCGTATAGAAGATACGATCAACATGAAGATGTTCACCGATGTTGACTAGTCCGTCTCACATGATGATCGGACACGGCCTAGTTAACTCGGATCATGTTATACTTATATTACATGAGGGATGTCTATCTAAGTGGGAGTTCATTGAATAATTTGATTAGATGAACTTAATTATCATGAACTTAGTCTTAAATCTTTATAATATGTCTTGTAGATCAAATGGCCAACGTAGTCCTCAACTTCAACGCGTTCCTAGAGAAAACCAAGCTGAAAGATGATGGCAGCAACTACACGGACTGGGTCCGGAACCTGAGGATCATCCTCATAGCTGCCAAGAAAGATTATGTCCTAAAAGCACCGCTAGGTGACGCACCTGTTCTCCCTGCAGAACAAGACGTTATGAACGCTTTGCAGGCACGTACCAATGACTACTCCCTCGTTTAGTGCGGCATGCTTTACAGCCTAGAGCCGGGGCTCCAAAAGCGTTTTGAGAGACACGGAGCATATGAGATGTTCGAAGAGCTGAAAATGGTTTTCCAAGCTCATGCCTGGGTTGAGAGATATCAAGTCTCCGACAAGTTCTTCAGCTGTAAGATGGAGGAAAACAGTTCTGTCAGTGAGCACATACTCACTATGTCTGGGTTGCATAACCGCTTGACCCAGCTGGGAGTTAATCTCCCGGATGACGCGGTCATTGACAGAATCCTTCAGTCGCTTCCACCGAGCTACAAGAGCTTTGTGATGAACTTCAATATGCAGGGGATGGAAAAGACCATTCCTGAAGTATTAGCAATGCTGAAATCAGCAGAGGTAGAAGTCAAAAAGGAACATCAAGTGTTGATGGTGAATAAAACCACTAAGTTCAAGAAGGGCAAGGGTAAGAAAGCCTTCAAGAAGGACGGCAAGGGAGTTGCCGCGCCCGGCAAGCAAGCTGCCGGGAAGAAGCCAAAGAATGGACCCAAGCCCGAGACTGAGTGCTTTTATTGCAAGGAAAGTGGTCATTGGAAGCGGAACTGCCCCAAATACTTAGCGGACAAGAAGGCCGGCAAAACGAAAGGTATATGTGATATACATGTAATTGATGTGTACCTTACCAGTACTCGTAGTAGCTCCTGGGTATTTGATACCGGTGCGGTTGCTCACATTTGTAACTCAAAACAGGAGCTGCGGAATAAGTGGAGACTGGCGAAGGACGAGGTGACGATGCGCGTCGGGAATGGTTCCAAGGTCAATGTGATCGCCGTCGGCACGCTACCTCTACATTTACCTTCGGGATTAGTTTTAAACCTTAATAATTGTTATTTAGTGCCAGCTTTGAGCATGAACATTGTATCAGGATCTCATTTAATACGAGATGGCTACTCATTTAAATCCGAGAATAATGGTTCTTCTGTTTATATGAGAGATATGTTTTATGGTCATGCTCCGATGGTGAACGGTTTATTCTTAATGAATCTCGAGCGTAATGCTACACATGTTCATAGTGTGAGTACCAAAAGATGTAAGATTGATAATGATAGTCCCACATACTTGTGGCACTGCCGCCTTGGTCACCTAGGTGTCAAACGCATGAAGAAGCTCCATGCTGATGGACTTTTAGAGTCTCTTGATTACGAATCATTTGACACGTGCGAACCATGCCTCATGGGTAAAATGACCAAGACTCCGTTCTCAGGAACAATGGAGCGAGCAACCAACTTATTGGAAATCATACATACTGATGTGTGCGGTCCAATGAGTGTTGAGGCTCGCGGTGGCTATCGTTATGTTCTCACCCTCACTGATGACTTGAGTAGATATGGGTATGTCTACTTAATGAAACACAAGTCTGAGACCTTTGAAAAGTTCAAGGAATTTCAGAGTGAGGTTGAGAATCAACGTGATAGGAAAATCAAGTTCCTGCGATCAGATCGTGGAGGAGAATACTTGAGTCATGAGTTTGGCACACACTTAAGAAAATGTGGAATAGTTTCACAGCTCACGCCGCCTAGAACACCTTAGTGTAATGGTGTGTCCGAACGTCGTAATCGCACTCTATTAGATATGCTGCGATCTATGATGTCTCTTGCCGATTTACCGCTATCTTTTTTGGGGTATGCTTTAGAGACTGCCGCATTAACATTAAATAGGGCTCCGTCGAAATCCGTTGAGACGACACCGTATGAGTTATGGTTTGGGAAGAAACCTAAGCTGTCGTTTCTGAAAGTTTGGGGATGCGATGCTTATGTCAAGAAACTTCAACCTGAAAAGCTCGAACCCAAGTCGGAAAAATGCGTCTTCATAGGATACCCTAAGGAAACTATTGGGTATACCTTCTACCTCAGATCCGAAGGCAAGATTTTTGTTGCCAAGAATGGGTCCTTTCTAGAGAAAGAGTTTCTCTCGAAAGAAGTAAGTGGGAGGAAAGTAGAACTTGATGAAGTATTACCTCTTGAACCGGAAAATGGCACAACTCAAGAAAATGTTCCTGAGGTGCCTGCACCGACTAGAGAGGAAGTTAATGATGATGATCAAGATACTTTTGATCAAGCTCCTACTGAAATTCGAAGGTCCACAAGGACACGTTCCGCACCAGAGTGGTATGGCAACCCTATCTTGGAAATCATGTTGTTAGACAACGGTGAACCTTCGAACTATGAAGAAGCGATGGTGGGCCCGGATTCCGACAAATGGCTAGAAGCCATGAAATCCGAGATAGGATCCATATATGAAAACGAAGTATGGACTTTGACTGACTTGCCCATTGAGCGGCGAGCCATAGAAAATAAATGGATCTTTAAGAAGAAGACAGACGCGGATGGTAATGTGACCATCTATAAAGCTCGGCTTGTCGCTAAGGGTTATCGACAAGTTCAAGGGGTTGACTACGATGAGACTTTCTCACCGGTAGCGAAGCTGAAGTCCGTCCGAATCATGTTAGCAATTGCCGCATTCTATGATTATGAAATATGGCAAATGGACGTCAAAACGGCATTCCTTAATGGTTTCCTTAAGGAAGAATTGTATATGATGCAGCCGGAAGGTTTTGTCGATCCTAAGAATGCTAACAAGGTGTGCAAGCTCCAACGCTCGATTTATGGGCTGGTGCAAGCATCTCGGAGTTGGAACATTCGCTTTGATGAGATGATCAAAGCGTTTGGGTTTACGCAGACTTATGGAGAAGCCTGCGTTTACAAGAAAGTGAGTGGGAGCTCTGTAGCATTTCTCATATTATATGTAGATGACATACTTTTGATGGGAAATGATATAGAACTCTTGGACAGCATTAAGGCCTACTTGAATAAGAGTTTTTCAATGAAGGACCTTGGAGAAGCTGCTTATATATTAGGCATCAAGATCTACAGAGACAGATCAAGACGCCTCATAGGTCTTTCACAAAGCACATAACTTGATAAGATATTGAAGAAATTCAATATGGATCAGTCTAAGAAGGGGTTCTTGCCTGTGTTGCAAGGTGTGAAATTGAGCTCAGCTCAATGTCCGACCACGGCAGAAGATATAGAAGAGATGAGTGTCATCCCCTATGCCTCAGCCATAGGTTCTATTATGTATGCCATGCTGTGTACCAGACCTGATGTAAACCTTGCCGTAAGTTTGGTAGGAAGGTACCAAAGTAATCCCGGCAAGGAACACTGGACAGCGGTCAAGAATATCCTGAAGTACCTGAAAAGGACTAAGAAAATGTTTCTCGTTTATGGAGGTGACGAAGAGCTCATCGTAAAGGGTTACGTCGATGCTAGCTTCGACACAGATCTGGATGACTCTAAGTCACAAACCGGATACGTGTATATTTTGAATGGTGGGGCAGTAAGCTGGTGCAGTTGCAAGCAGAGCGTCGTGGCGGGATCTACATGTGAAGCGGAGTACATGGCAGCCTCGGAGGCAGCACATGAAGCAATTTGGGTGAAGGAGTTCATCACCGACCTAGGAGTCATACCCAATGCGTCGGGGCCAATCAAACTCTTCTGTGACAACACTGGAGCTATTGCACTTGCCAAGGAGCCCAGGTTTCACAAGAAGACCAGGCACATCAAGCGTCGCTTCAACTCCATTCGTGAAAATGTTCAAGATGGAGACATAGATATTTGTAAAGTACATACGGACCTGAATGTAGCAGATCCGTTGACTAAACCTCTCCCTAGAGCAAAACATGATCAACACCAGAATTCCATGGGTGTCCGATTCATCACAATGTAACTAGATTATTGACTCTAGTGCAAGTGGAAGACTGTTGGAAATATGCCCTAGAGGCAATAATAAAAGCATTATTATTATATTTCCTTGTTCATGATAATTGTCTTTATTCATGCTATAATTGTGTTATCCGGAAATCATAATACATGTGTGAATAATAGACACCAACATGTCCCTAGTAAGCCTCTAGTTGACTAGCTCGTTGATGAACAGATAGTCATGGTTTCCTGACTATGGACATTGGATGTCATTGATAACGAGATCACATCATTAGGAGAATGATGTCATGGACAAGACCCAATCCTAAACATAGCATAAGATCGTATAGTTCGTTTGCTAGAGTTTTCCAATGTCAAGTATCTTTTCCTTAGACCATGAGATCGTGTAACTCCCGGATACCATAGGAGTGCTTTGGGTGTGCCAAACGTCACAACGTAACTGGGTGACTATAAAGGTATACTACGGGTATCTCCGAAAGTGTCTGTTGGGTTGACACGGATCAAGACTGGGATTTGTCACTCCGTATGACGGAGAGGTATCACTGGGCCCACTCGGTAATGCATCATCATAATGAGCTCAAAGTGACCAAGTGTCTGGTCACAGGATCATGCATTACGGTACGAGTAAAGTGACTTGCCAGTAATGAGATTGAACGAGGTATTTGGATACCGACGATCGGATCTCGGGCAAGTAACATACCGATTGACGAAGGGAATTGTATGCGGGGTTGATTGAATCCTCGACATCGTGGTTCATCCGATGAGATCATCGAGGAGCATGTGGGAGCCAACATGGGTATCCAGACCCCGCTGTTGGTTATTGACTGGAGAGCGATCTCGGTCATGTCTACATGTCTCCCGAACCCGTAGGGTCTACACACTCAAGGTTCGGTGACGCTAGGGTTGTAGGGATATGTATATGCAGTAACCCGAATGTTGTTCGGAGTCCCGGATGAGATCCCGGACGTCACGAGGAGTTACAGAATGGTCCGGAGGTAAAGAATTATATATAGGAAGTGCTATTTCGGCCATCGGGACAAGTTTCGGGGTCACCGGTATTGTACTGGGACCACCGGAAGGGTCCCAGGGGTCCACCAGGTGGGGCCACCTGCCCCGGGGGGCCACATGGGCTGTAGGGGGTGCGCCTTGGCCTATATGGGCCAAGGGCACCAGCCCCAAGAGGCCCATGCACCTAGAGATAGAAAAAAGGGAAGAGTCCTAAAGGGGGAAGGCACCCCTAGGTGCCTTGGGGAGGAGGGAGTCCTCCCTTGGCCGTCGCCCCCCTAGGAGATTGGATCTCCTAGGTCCGGCGCCCCCCCTAGGCTCCCTATATATAGTGGGGGGAAGGAGGGCCTCTCACCCCACGCCTTGGTGCCTCCCTGTCCCTCTCCAACACATCCTCCTCCTCCATAGAGCTTGGCGAAGCCCTGCCGGAGTACTGCAGCTCCATCACCACCACGTCGTCGTGCTGCTGCTGGTGCCATCTTCCTCAACCTCTCCTTCCCCCTTGCTGGATCAAGAAGGAGGAGACGTTACGCTGACCGTACGTGTGTTGAACGCGGAGGTGCCATCCGTTCGGTGCTAGGATCTCCGGTGATTTGGATCACATCGAGTACGCCTTCCTCATCCCCGTTCTTTGAACGCTTCCGCACGTGATCTACAAAGGTATGTAGATGCAATCCAATCACTCGTTGCTAGATGAACTCCTAGATGGATCTTGGTGAAACCGTAGGAAAATTTTTGTTTTCTGCAACGTTCCCCAACATGTCCGGACTGCAGGTTTTGTCCGGCGGCGGCGGATGGAGTGGATCTAGGGTTTCGGGAGAGGGGAACCGGAAATTTCGGAGGGGGTGTATTTATAGGCATAGAGGGAGCTAGGAGTGTCCAAATGAGGTGCGGTTTTCGGCCACACGATCGTGATCGAACGCTCTAGAAGATGGAGAAGGTTTTGGTGGGTTTTGGGCCAAAATGGAGGGGTGTTGGGCTGCAACACACACGAGGCCTTTTCGGTCCCTCGGTTAACCGTTGGAGCATCAAACGAAGTCCAAATGGTACGAAACTTGACAGGCGGTCTACCGGTAGTAAACCAAGGCCGCTTGGCAAGTCTCGGTCCAATCCGGAAATGTTTAATCCCCACACACGAAAGAAAGGTAGAAATGACCACCGGAGGAGAACGGAGCGCCGGAATGCAAAACGGACAACGGGGAAAATGCTTGGATGCATGAGATGAACACGTATGCAAATGCAATGCACATTATGACATGATATGAGATGCATGACAACGATAACAACACATGGAGACAAAAACCCGAACCCGAGGAAATAAAATAACTTAACGACAGAAACGGCAAGAGTTGGATTACATATTGGGTAAAATCATATCCGGGGTGTTACAAATAACCTCACCAACAAAGGGGATGATGATTGCGCTCCCACCTACTGCTTCATGGCAAAGGGTGCCAAGGTACTCAAATATACCTCATCTGAATCAAGTGAGAATGAATCTGATGAAAATCTTAAGCCCAACTATTCTAAACTTGCTAAGATTGCTGTAAAACAACAAAGGGCTTTAGAAAAGGTTCAAAACATGCTAGACAAAAGTGATGATATGTTCGGTGAAGAATTGGATCGCACTAAAGCCCTGACTGAAAATCTTCAGAGATTTCAGACTAGGTTTGACAATCTTCAAAGTCATCATAACACTCTCTTATCCGATCATGAGGAGCTTTCTTATGAATTTCTTCAAAGAAAGCAAGACCTTGAGAAGCTAAGAGTGAGTTATGAAGATCTTCAGAAGGAGCGCGATTCATTACTTGCTCAACAAATCAGCGCTTCTCAGGAAGAATTTGTTCCTCCTTGCTTGAAGTGCATTGAACGTGAATCTGCTAATTCTTCACCTGGATGTTCAAATGCTGCTAACGTTTCAAATTATTCACATGCCTCTGCTATCACTAATTCCTCATCTGAGGACATTGCTAGTATCACTGACGATGCAGGGCTGAAGGAACTATACACGACATGCATGTACAAAAGCCTCAAAGGGCATCAGGCTCTTTGTGATGTGCTTAAAAGGCAGATCCTCAACAGGAACCCTAGGAAAGAGGGTATCACCTTTGAGAGGAAACTCAATGCTGATGGTACATATTGGAAGCCTGAGCAGTACTCCAAAACTACATGGGTTGCTGCAAAGGGACCTCCAGTTGATCCATCTAACTTATCTGGATTTGCATGTGAATCTCCTCATTCTGATGATGAGTCAATTGACTCCAACTATAAACTGTTCAAAAATCAGAATGGTGAAGTATTTGCTAGATATGTTGGCACTAACTACAGGAATGGCTCCCCTATGAAGAAAATCTGGGTTCCCAAAAGATGCCTTGAAAATCTTCAGGTGAATTTCATCATGACGCCACCTGTGAAGAATAGGAACCCCAGATCAAATTCTTCATATGGACCAAACTCTTCCTATGGATTCAAGTCCTCATACGGACCAAATTCCTCATATGGATCAAAGTCCTCATATGAACATCATCGTGTTAACCCGTCTGTTTCGCGGGGAAGATCTAAGGATTATGGATATGTGCATTATTCTTCAAATCATTATGTCCATAATTCCTCTAAGAATTTCTCTACATACTCTTATGCTTACTCTAACCCCTCTTATGTGAAACGAAATGGACTAGCTTCTATGCCATCCTTCTCGTATGGAGCTCACAGAATGATGAACTCTTTGCCACCCCTTCAGATGTGGGTGGTGAAGAAAAAGAACTAATCTCCTCTGCAGGGTCAGGTCTCCAGACGTACATAATTGTCTGAAGAATTTGCTGGAGACCTGAGTATGCCTGATATGACGCAGGCTAATCATGAAGAAATGAACTTTCATTTCTCACGTCCCCATATTGCTTTATCAGTTCTTTTACTTGATGAAATTGATCTGATGAATTGATGGCATATTCTTCACTGATGAAGTATATGAGTTTGTAAGCTGCATTAATTCATCTGCAGGATGATCAACCCAAAGCCACTGAGTGGGTCCTCGATAGTGGATGTACAAACCACATGACTGGTGACAAGAATCTATTGATGGATGCTCCATTATCTCCGTCGCATCTGAAGCATATCATCTTTGCTGACAAAGGCAAAAGTCAGGTATTGGGTCTAGGTAAGGTTGCGATTACAAAGGATTGACACATGGACAAAGTCATGCTTGTTGAGTCCTTATGATACAACCTTATGTCTGTCTCAATGCTTTGTGATCTTGATATGGTTGTTGTCTTTGGCAAGTACCGTTGTGTTGTGGTTATGGAAGCTGACAATTCCAAAGTCTTCAAAGGCTTTAGGAGAGGATACCTGTATATTGTTGATTTCTCTACAGGACCACAACCAGCCATGTGCTTACTTGCAAAAGCTTCAGAAGGCTGGCTCAAGCATCGATGACTTGGTCATGCAACCATGAGGAATTTGCACACGCTTGCGAAGAAGAAGCATGTCATTGGCATCAAGAATGTCAAATTCCTCAAGGATCACCTATGCGGAGCCTGTGAAGCTGGGAAGATGACCAAGGCCAAGCATCCAGCGAAGACTATCATGACCACCACTCGCCCATTTGAATTGCTTCACATGGATCTCTTTGGTCCTAATCATTATTCTGCTATTTCAAATGAAGCATCTCAATATGGCTTTGTTATTGTTGATGATTATTCTCGCTACACATGGGTACACCTTGTTACTTACAAACATGAAGTGCAGGAAGTCTTCAAACGATTTTCCTCGAGGGCTTCAACCTACTTTGGTGTGAAGATCAAGCACATTAGAAGTGAAAATGGCACGGAGTTCAAGAATTCTGGTCTCGATGACTATCTTGATGAACTTGGTATTACTCATGAGTTATCTGCTCCTTATACTCCTCAGCATAACGGCGTCGTGGAGCGCAAGAGCAGGACTCTTGCTAAGATGGCTCGCACTATGCTTGATGAATACAAAATGCCTCGTCGTTTCTGGCCTGAGGCAATTGATACTGTGTGCCACATCATCAACAGAGTATATCTTCACAAATTCTTCAAAAAGACTGCCTATGACCTCCTCACTGATAAGAAACCCAATGTAAGTTATTTCAAAGTCTTCGGTGCTAAATGTTGGATTAGAGATCCTCATCACAACTCAAAATTTGCACCGAAAGCACATGAAGGTTTTATGCTTGGTTATGGAAATGACTCGCACACCTACAGAGTCTTCAACAACGTTCTTCACAAAGTTGTTGAAACTGTAGATGTGCGGTTCGATGAAACTAATGGCTCGCAAAGAGAGCACCTACCTACTGTGATAGATGAACCAGCACCTGAGGAAACTATCAAGTTCAAGGCTACTGAGGATGTCATTCCTACTGAAGAATCTGCTTAAGAATTCATTCCAGAACATGAAGAACGTCGAGCTAATGCACCTGAAGAAAATGCTGAAGAAAATGGTGCTAAAGAAAATGCTGATCAAATTCTTCAACGACAACCAGCTCATCCTCGCATTGCAAAAGAAGTGCAAGTTGAAAAGATCATCAATGACATCAAAGCGCCATGTCCTCTCACACGCTCAAAAGCTTCACATTTGTCTAACTTTTGTGCGCACTATGCTTTTGTCTCTATTACAGAGCCCACTAAGGTAGATGAAGCATTTCTGGAGCCGGAGTGGATTCAGGCCATGCAAGAAGAATTACATCCGTTCGAGCTCAACAATGTCTGGGAACTGGTCAAACGTCCAGATCCTCGCAATCACAATATCATCGGCACAAAGTGGATTTACCGCAATAAGCAAGATGAAAATGGCCTTGTGGTGAGGAATAAGGCACGGCTTGTAGCTCAAGGCTACACACAGTTTGAAGGAATTGATTTCGATGAAACTTTTGCACCTGTTGCTAGACTTGAGGCTATTCGCATATTACTTGCTTATGCTAACCATCATGATATCACTTTATATCAAATGGATGTGAAAAGTGCATTCCTCAATGGTAAGCTTGAGGAAGAAGTATATGTTGCTCAACCCCCAGGTTTTGAAGATCCAAAGAATCCTGACAAAGTCTTCAGACTCAACAAGGCCCTCTATGGCCTCAAGCAGGCCCCACGGGCTTGGTATGATACTTTGAAGGAATTCCTCATGACGAAAGGCTTCAAACCCGGTTCACTCGACCCTACCCTTTTCACTAAATCTTATGATGGTGAATTGTTTGTGTGCCAAATATATGTTGATGATATTATCTTTGGCTGTACTGATCAACGTTATAGTGATGAATTTGCCTATATGATGAATGAAGAATATCAAATGTCTATGATGGGAGAGTTGAAATTCTTCTTAGGTCTTCAAATTCGTTGACAACGCAATGGCATATTCATATCTCAGGAGAAATACCTCAAGGATGTACTGAGGAAATTTGGCATGCAAGATTGCAAAGGCGTCAAAATTCCTATGCCCACCAATGGCCATCTGTGCACTGATGAAAATGGTATTGACTTCAATCATAAGGTATACCGCTCCATGATAGGTTCTTTATTGTAATGATGTGCATCTAGGCCAGATATAATGCTTAGTGTTTGCATGTGTGCCCGATTTCAAGCTACACCGAAGGAATCACACCATAAGGCTGTGAAGCATATTCTTCGATATCTAGCTCACACACCAACACTTGGATTATGGTACCCCAAGGGCTCGGCTTTTGATCTCATTGGATATTCTTACTCTGACTATGCTGGTGATCGTGTGGACCGCAAGTCAACATCTGGTACATGTCATTTCCTAGGACGATCTTTGGTCTGTTGGTCCTCGAAGAAACAGAACTGCGTATCACTATCTACTGCTGAAGCTGAGTACATTGCCGTTGGTTCTTGCTATGCCCAATTGCTATGGATGAAGCAAACTCTCAAGGTCTAGGGCATCAACATGAAGAATGTGCCTCTCTTCGGTGATAATGAGAGTGCCATCAAGATTGCTCACAACCCAGTTCAGCACTCGAAGACAAAGCACATTCAGATTCGTCATCATTTTCTTCGTGATCATGTGTTGAAGGGCGACATTTCTATTGACCATGTGAATACTGAAGAACAACTAGCCGATATCTTCACAAAGCCCTTGGATGAGAAGAGATTTAGCAAGTTGCGGTGTGAGCTAAATATCCTAGAATCTTCGAATGTTCTTTGAAAAGGACACTCATCCTAACACTTATGCAAAATTGATGACTTAGATGTGCAACACATGAAGAAACGTTTTTCTTCAATCAATGAAGAATAACACTCTTAGTGTGAAGAAATTAATGAAGAATTTGATTCTCAGAACCCTACGATAATTGTACGCGGTGCCTGAAATCATCATTCTTATACAGTGGATCACGCCACCACCAAAAGTTGAAATTCCTCAAATTATTCATATTCTTCAACTTTGCATAGTCTTCACTGGTTCCGTCATTTTTCTTCATTGGCTATATAGATATATATATGAGTTTATGTCCTCTACAACATTCACTTATTGCTATTTCTTCAAGTTGGTTTTCTGCTAAGTGAATGTGATCGGACCCTTCCCCTCTATGCTATACTCAACCCAATCTGTTCACACATTCTTCATGTGCGTTCTATTTGAAACTCGTTCAAAATCTTCATTGTGTCCTTGTCAGCTGAAGAAATTGCGAACGGAACTTTAAAACCTATCTTATCGAAATTTTTGGCTTTGCCACTCAAACTGTTCCGCATCCCACGATACACTTATCCACTCACCCATGATCTAACACGATCTCCACCTCTCACTACGTGGTGACACATGTCATGCGAATGAGAAGGGTCAGGGGAACGTTCGTCCAATTTCTTTGGGCGAGCAGTTTTTCACCGTGGCTATAAATACCCCTCCTTCCCATCCTCACTTCTTTTACTCCGCTCGATCTCTCTCCAGCTCGAGCTTCTCAAACCCTAGCGCCGCTGCTACTTCATCGCCGCCGGTGAGGAAGCGCTTCACTGCCTCGACCTCGTCGCCGACGTACTCGCGCCGACCGCGGAAATCTTCACTCCGCCGCCGCCGTAGCCGTCTTCCTCCGCCAAGTTAGGGCGTGGAAGATCTGCACAGACGAACTTCACATCTCCTCACTCCAGTTCGTCGTGTTCTTCGTCCAGGGTAATTAAAAGTTACTTTTACTACCCTCGTTGATTCGAATGATTACCTTCAAAATCTTCAAAAGTGTTTTTCTCCATAGATTCACACACTAAACACCTCACAGGTCATCTGTTCTTGATTCGTTTCTCTAAGCCATGTTTTTCTTCAAGATTCCTCAAATGTGTGGATTTTTAATCTACACATCTCTGGAACCTAAGACAAAGAACGCTTAGTGAAATTATTCAAGACTCGTCTGGTCAAATTCCTCTAACTTGTTCTTTTTACAAAACCTTTTGAGAACGCATATGACCTCTCCAAATTCCTCGCAACTATACTCTGTTCACAGGTACACATGTCAGCTGCTGAATCACTAGGTTCTCATCAACTTAACTCATTTGCAGCATTCCTCGAAGAAAAGTTGCATATTCTTTAGAGAATTCAATTGTTCAAATTCCTCAACTGAAGAAAATGGCTGACGGTAAGAAGCCACAGAAGGGAGGAAAGAGGCTTGAGGTAAATACAGCGTTTGAGATCCCTGATGAAATATATGCTGGGTACTGCACACCTACTGAGGAAACCAAGAATGAGCGCAAAGTGCGCATTCAGAAGATAGAGAGGAGATGGGAAAGAGAGTGGAGGGAATACAGATATGTCACTCCTAAGTACATGAAGAAATTTGCACTCAATCCTCCATGCCCAAGACCTCCATTGGCACCTGGCCAAATCGCTGATCCCACCAGCCTCAAGCGCGGTGAGGACTATCCTGATGAATTGGCCAAGCGCCAAGCCAAGTTGGCTAAGCAAGCCAGAGAAGCAGTGAGGAAATTCAATGAAGACTCTACTGCTGCTACTGCTGCCTCTGCTGAGGCCTCTGCTGTCATGCCAAAGATGGCTATGTCAAAGAAGCCTGCGCGCAAGCCAAGTGCTTCACCAACAATGCCCTCAAGGCCAAGTTCCTCAGCAATGCCCTCACGGCCAGAATCCTCAAAGCCCTCATGGCCAATTCCTCATGCTGCTCCTGTTCCTCCAAAGTCCTCAGCTCCTCCGCCAAAGCCCTCAGCTGTTCCGACTAAATCCTCAGCACCTGTGCATCCCGCCTCGTGCCAAAGGACTGCAGACATCTCCATTGCCTCAGGTGTCTCAGCTAGTTCCTCAGCTGCACCAAGTTCTTCAGCTGGCCCCTCACTGCTGAAGACAAAGGCCACTGCTGGACGAGGTCCTCGCCCAAGTCCTCAAAAGAAACAAGTCGCTTTCCAAGTACCGTCTGAAGAAGACGAAGCTGATGATGATAAACTTGCAGAAATCATCAGAGACAGGCAAGTCAGGGCCACTAGAGCCAAAGGATCAGAGGTGCCACTGCTTTTGGATCCCAAGTTGATCCTCGACTACATTGATGTCTGGCACAAGGACCCCAACACTCCATTGCCTGACTTCAAGCTGACTCCTGGCCAGAGTCACATGCTGACCCACTGCATTCAAGAAGAAAAGTGGAAATTTGAGAAGGCCAGGTAGATCAAGAAAGCACAGTACAAGAAAGAGCGCTATCTGAAGAAAAACGTTGTCTCTATGACAACTGAAGAACTTGTCACTATTCAGACTGAGATTAAGAAACTCAGTGATGACTTTGACGCATATCGCACTGATTGGCTTGGAGCCAAGGTTCGTTTTGTGAAACTTGTGGATAACTTCACTTCCAATGTTGCAGCCCCAAAGCAACAGGAAATTCCTCAGGCTGAAGCATCTGCTCAGCCTACTGAAGAAAAGGCCAGCACCGCTGATGACAATCAGGCTGCTGAAGAAAATTTGAGTTCCAGGGCTGATGACTGCATTCCATCCACTGAAGAAATTGCCAGGGCACCCACTAGTGGTCCGCCTGAAGAAACTGAAGAACTCAGGGCAACTGCATCAGTTGTGCCTGAAGAAAATCAACCAGATTCCTCAGCTGCTCCTGCACCAACTTCAACTCCAATCCTTCCATCTGCATCGGATATGAAGAAGACCAAGGCTGCAGAGCGTGCTGCAGTGAAGAAAAGGAAAGCATCAGCCACTTCAGATTCTTCAGCTCCGAAGAAAATGAAGCCTATGACAAGTTCATTTGCAAATCCGATTGATGTTGTTCCCATCTCAACCAGGCTATCAAAGGACCTTGTTCCTTTTGATGAAGAATATGTGATCCCTAGCGGATCTGATGAAGAAACTCCTTCTGCTGCTTCGTCTGAACCGTTGGCTGAAGAAATTGAAGTGGATGTGATCCCTTCAACACCTATCATCTCCTCGCCTATGCCCCAGTTCACAGCTGAAGAGGCTGGCGTTGAAGAAATGGAAGATGAATATGTGGACATTGGCTGCTCCACACCCGTAATAAGTGATGAATTCTGGGAAAGTCAGCATCCAAACTCACCAATTTTCACCCCTCTTCAGCAAATTACTCAGTCCCCCACACAAACTGTACATATGGGCTCTAAAGAAACTCATCCCACTGCATATTTCCATGAGGAAATTCCAGCCACTAGCGCTGAAGAAACTACTGCTGCTGAACAACCAACGATGCAGACTGTCACTGAGGAGGCACCAGAAATTCGCCAGCCTGAAGAACCTGCGATTGAGATTCCTGAGGTCGTGATGCAACTCACTGACACTCCTCTGCCGAAGCCAAAGGACCCATTCTCACGCAAGCAAAAGTTCAAGGCTGATGATTTCTTCGGCGAGCACGTATTCTTCGAAGTTTACAACCCATATAACTCTGCTCGCATTAGGAAGAGGCGTTTCTGGACTGCTAGTCAAGCCAACTTCTATTCCTCAGTGCTGTTCAACAAGGAGAAAATCTTCTACCATGAGCATATTCCTCACGTGGGTATGGAATCTCTGCCGTGCTTCGCACCAGTCCTCAGTGTTCTTCACGATGCTGGACTGTTAAACTTTTGCTCTGGCATCTGCAATTGGGATGAAGAACTGATTCTCCAATTCTATGCAACGCTGCACATCACAGGAGATTCTGAAGATGTGAATTCATGGGTGCTGGACTGGATGTCTGAAAACACACACTACACTGCACCAGCCTCTGAATTGCTTCGTGCTCTACCACTTAGTCCTCCCCTTGAAGAAGCTCGCTGCATCTACAGTGAACCTGAGCTCACACATCATTACATGCAGGTGATGATGAATCCTTTGAAGCCAGGTCAAGCACCAAGAACCAAATTCCTCATGAAGGAATTGTTGTACTTGCCCAGAACTGTCTATCTTATTCTTACAAGGACAATCAGTCCTATCAAAGGCCACGACTCATCTGATGAGGAAATTGTTGGCATCATGAAGAATCTGGTATTCAACATCGTTCATGGCATTCCTATCAATTATCACGATTTCTTCATGAGGACTATGGAAAATGCTGCACTGTCCCCGTTTGAGCTGAAGCCTTATGCACCTTGGATTATGAGATTCCTCAGGACAAGGTCTTCACTCAACTACAAAGCTGATTTCCAGAATCACCTCAGCTACTTGCCCCCAATTGAAGTCCTCAAGCAGACATATTCCTCAGTTGATGGAAAGGGTAAGGCACCAGCTGTAATAGATGAAGGCATTCGTCCATTGGATGGTCAGTTTCGCAAAGCTGCATCTTATTCCACCATTGATGACTCTGCCACACATGACTCTGCCAATGCACCCAAGTCCACTCCTCAAGCCACTGCTCCGCGCGTGATGACTGACCGTGAACTTCTGCTTAGTCTTCACCAGAAGGTGGATCGAAATCACAAATGGGTTAAGCGTCAGTTTGTTCACTTCTTCACAACATGACTGCGACACACAATGCAGTGAATAAAAACCATTACTACCTCCATCAAGTCTTCAGTCGCACCTGGGCAATCCTGTCACATCTGTATGGTGAAGAAGATCTGAAGAAAATGGGTCTCAATGAAGATTTTGACTGGTCTGCACCTCCACAGAAGAAATTCAAGAAGGTCAAGGTTCCTTCTCTGGTGGCTAGCTCATATTCTTCATCGCGCGACACATGAAGACTTGGACGACACTGCGGCAGGCCCTACTACAACAAACGACCCCAACAACGCTGGCGCTCCTTCATCAACTTGATATTCTTCAGGGGCGTTAGTCCTCATATTCGTTCCTTTTGGTCATTTGATGACAAAGGGGGAGAATTTTGAGTTAGTCTTCAAGCGGGTCTTTCTATATGGGCATTTTTTGTTAAGTTACAACTCTCGTTCTTCTGCGACTTTATTGGATCGAGTTGTAAACTTAAACCCGATGGTGCTCTGATACTCTTGATACATTTCTTTTGCATGCTTATTCCTCGTTAATATTATTGCACGCATGCTGAATTACATCAGTCACCATATTTCATCATGCATTTCAAATTCTTCACTGTTATATATCAAATGCGTGTATGAATTACAAGATATAGGGGGAGATCTCCATGATTCAACTCTTCAAGTGTGCATTGCTTCGAAAGCAAATTCCTCACTATGCACATCTTCAGGGGGAGTTCTTCTATATCTTGCAATCAAATTCCTCGATATTAGTAGTTACACTTCATATTTTTATCCCCGTTGAAAACTTAACCTATATTGTCATCAATCACCAAAAAGGGGGAGATTGTAAGTGCATCTAGTGCCCCTTAGTGATTTTGGTGTATTGAAGACTTATAGGTTAAGGGACTAATGTGTTTACGAGTGTACACAGGTCTATAAGTCTATGAGGAGTTTGATATTTACAGAGAAAGTCGACCCCTAAAAATGAAGTTCTTCGTCTGAAGACTTTGGTATTCTGAACACTTTCTGAAGACTTTGAAAGTGAAGAAAATGGTGTGTTCTTGAAGACTTGGTATTCATTTGAGGAACATAAAGCGTGATGACTTTTGTTTTCATAGTTTCATTTTCTCTTTCTTGAGTCATAGGAAACACCGTACTGTTAAAGGGGGTCGAGGAAATACTAAGGAAAAATTTCCATGTGATGATTAACTCAAAATCCTATACCTACCAATCCCTTCAAGTGAAGCCATTGGAAATCGCATACAGTCCAATCATATTCTTCAGTGATAGAGACGAAGTTCTTCTGGTCTCTGAGGAATTTGTTCTGACTGAGGAGTTAGGAATTCGCCAGTGCGGATTTCCTACACAGTGAGGAACATGATAGCCCTGAGGATTTTGCTACTCAAAATTCCGACCGTCGCTGTGCTATGCGCCAGCTGTCCCAAAATATCTATCCACCTAACGGTCATATCATTGAAGGGCATTTATGTCTTATCATGTCGGGCTGCTCCCTAGACTATAAATAGCCACCCCCTACAACCACTAGCTGGTTGGCTGCTCTGAGAGAAACTGACACTTGTCATTTGAGAGCAACCCATCCTCCAAGGACTTTGAGCGAAAATCATCAAGTGAGGAAAAACCAAAAACCCAAAACCCAAACACCTACAAACCCCAAGTGATTGAGCATCACTTAAGAGATTGATCCTGCGTGGATCCGACGCTTGTTACCTTTGAAGATTGTGCTTCTTCCAGAAGGTTAGGCATCATGGTCTAGAGCATCCAAGAGGAATTGTGGATCGCCGAGTGACCGAGTTTGTGAAGGTTTGGAAGTCACCTGAAGACTTACCACGAGTGGTTGGACAAGGTCTGTGTGACCTTAGTTGAAGGAGAATACAGTGAGGACTGGGTGTCCTGAGCTGCGTGTTCAGGACTGGGTGACCGGGACTGTGTGTCCTCGAGTTTAAATACTCAGACGCTCCAACCAGACGTACAACTGGGACAGCAGTTGGAATTGTTCTACCAAATCATTGTCTTCACCAAGCTTACTGGTTCTATTTCCTCAACTCTTTCATTTCCTCATAACTGTGTTGTGTGTTTGTTCATATCTGTGTTTGAAGACTTTGACTGAAGACTTTCTCAATTTCCTTAGTTCAATTTCTTCAGTCTGTTTGTCTTCATCCTGTGTTATCCTGTGATTACGCTTCATGTACTATGTGCCTGTCTTCATTTCATCATGATGACTATGATTGTATTCTGTTATGTTTACTTTTGAGTACTTATTCTGCTGCTAGTAGTTCTTCACTAAGGAATTTCCTCACCGGCAAATTCCTCGGTGAAGAATTTCATAAAAATCGCCTATTCACCCCCCTCTAGTCGATATAACGCACTTCCAGTATGATCATGTATATAGGCATCTCGTCCGTGACAACTAGACCGACTCCTGCCTGCATCTACTACTATTACTCCACACATCGACCGCTATCCAGCATGCATCTAGAGTATTATGTTCATAAGAACAGAGTAACGCTTTAAGCAAGATGACATGATGTAGAGGGATAAGCTCATGCAATATGATATAAACCCCATCTTTTTTCTCCTCCATGGCAACAATACAATACGTGTCGTTTCCCCTACTGTCACTGGGATCGAGCACCGCAAGATTGAACCCAAAGCTAAGCACTTCTCCCATTGCAAGAAAGATCAATCTAGTAGGCCAAACCAAACTGATAATTCGAAGAGACATGCAAAGATAACCAATTATACATAAAAGAATTCAGAGAAGATTCAAATATTGTTCATAGATAGTCTTGATCATAAACCCACAATTCATCGGATCTCGACAAACACACCGCAAAAGAAGATTACATCGAATAGATCTCCAAGAGAATTGAGGAGAACTTTGTATTGAGATCCAAAGAGAGAGAAGAAGCCATCTAGCTAATAACTATGGACCCGAAGGTCTGAGGTAAACTACTCACACATCATCGGAGGGGCCATGGAGTTGATGTAGAAGCCCTCTGTGATCAATGCCCCCTCCGGCGGAGCTCCGGAAAAGGCCCCAAGATGTAAAAGGCCCCAAGATGGGATCTCTTGGGTACAGAAGGTTGCGGCAGTGGAAATAGGGTTTCGTGGTGCTCCTGGATGTTTTCAGGGTACGCAGGTATACATAGGAGGAAGAAGTAGGTTGGTGGAGCCACGAGGGGCCCACAAGGGGGAGGCACACCCCCTGCCTCGTGG
This sequence comes from Triticum urartu, assembly GCF_003073215.2. Classification (NCBI taxonomy): domain Eukaryota; kingdom Viridiplantae; phylum Streptophyta; class Magnoliopsida; order Poales; family Poaceae; genus Triticum; species Triticum urartu. The sequence continues at coordinate 147,382,027 of NC_053026.1, read as the reverse complement.
CCTCCTCGTTGGTTGCTTGACGTCCACTCCAAGTCCTTTGGATCACGTTCGTTCCAAAAATCACGCTCTCTTCATTCCATTTGGAACCCGTTTGATATTCCTTTTCTGCGAAACACTAAAATAGGCAAAAAAAACAGCAATTTGGGCTGGGCCTCCGGTTAATAGGTTAGTCCCAAAAATAATATAAAAGTGTATAAATAAGCCCATTAAACATCCAAAACAGAATATATAATAGCATGGAACAATAAAAAATTATAGATACGTTGGAGACGTATCAAGCATCCCCAAGCTTAATTACTGCTCGTCCTCGAGTAGGTAAATGATAAAAACAGAATTTTTGATGTGGAATGCTTTCTAGAACGTATTTTTCTCTATTGTGGCATGAATGTTCAGATCTGAAAGATTCAAGATAAAAGTTTATTGTTGACATAAAAATAGTAATACTCCAAGTATGCTAATCAAGCAATTATGTCTTATCCAAATACCATAGCGAAAGAAAACTTATCCCTACAAAGTCATATAGTTTGGCCATGTTTCATTTTCGTCACACAAAATGCTCTGATCATGCACAACCCCGATGACAAGCCAAGCAATTGTTTCATACTTAGCCTTTTCAAACTCTTTCAAGTTTTACGCAATATATGAGCGCGAGCCATGGACATAGCACTATGGGTGGAAAAGAATATGATGATTGAGGTAGTGTGAGAAGACAAAAAGGGAGAAAGTCTCACATTGACGTGGCTAATCAATGGGCTATGGAGATGCCCACCGATTGATGTCGATGCAAGGAGTAGGGATTGCCATGCAACGGATGCACTAGAGCTATAAAAATATGAAAGCTCATCAAAGAAACTAAGTGGGTGTGCATCCAACTTGCTTGCTCACGAAGACCTAGGGCATTTGAGGAAGCCCATCATTGGAATATACAAGCCAAGTTCTATAATGAAAAATTCCCACTAATTTATGAAAGTGACAACATGGGAGACTCTCTATCATGAAGATCACGGTGCTACTTTGAAGCACAAGTGTGGAAAAAGGATAGCAACATTGTCCCTTCTCTCCTTTTCTTTCTCTTTTCTCTTTTTTTATTTGGGCCTTCTTTTTTTTTTTTTTTGGCCTCTTTTCTCTCTTTTTTTTTTCCGGAGTCTCAGCCCGACTTGTGGGGGAATCATAGTGTCAATCATTCTTTCCTCACTGGGACAATGCTCTAATAATGATGATCATCACACTTCTTTTTACTTACAACTCAATACTTAGAACAAAATATGACTCTATGTGAATGCCTCCGGCAGTGTACCGGGATATGCAATGAATCAAGAGTGACATGTATGAAAAGTTATGAACGATGGCTTTGCCACAAATACGATGGCAACTACATGATCATGGATGGCAATATGACAATGATGATGCGTGTCATAATAAATGAAACGGTGGAAAGTTGCATGGCAATATATGTCGGAATGACTATGGCACTACTAGGAAAAGGGCTATAGATGATATGGCCACTAATGGCGCACCCGACATGTGGTGCGCCACTACTATATAGCAGTGGCGCACCATGTGTTGGTGCGCCATTAGTGTGATAGACACTAATGGCTCACCAAACCCTCGGTGCGCCACTAGTAATAATTTTTTTTTCCAGAAATACTAATGGCGCACCAGGGCAAAGTGCGCCATTACTAGTTTTAACTAGTAATGGCGCACCTGCCACACAGTGCGCCACTACTATAATTTTTTTTGCAAAACTACTAATGGCGCACCACAAGCACCCCCACACCATCCCCCGCTCCACCGCCGCCGAGCACCCCCGGCACCCTCCCCCGCTCCACCGCCGCCGACGACCCCCCCGCACCCTCCCGCTCCACCGCCGCCGAGGACCCCCCCCGCACCCTCCCCCGCTCCACCGTCACAAATGAATGCAACTGAAAATAAAAAAACAAATTTGATGATATTTTCAAATAACAAATTTGATGATATTTTTTTATATTCGTAAATATTTTCAAATAACAAATTTGATGATATTTTTTAAAAAAATTATTACTGTTTTTTATAAAAATTTATTACTGTTTCATATTCATATTCATTTTCTAAAAAATTATTAGATGCAACAAAAAAATTACTTATGGTGTACCGCTGGCTGGTGCGCCGTTGCTATCTAAAAAAATTATTAATGGCGCACTGCTAGGGGGTGTGCCATTGCTATCAAAAAAAAGATTACTAATGGCGCACCTCCAGGTGATGCGCCATTGCTACCAAAAATAATAATTTCTAATGGGGCACCGCTAGGGGGTGCGCCATTGCTAAGCCTCCCCCACTAAAATCCCCAATCCCCTTTCTTATCCACTGCGCCCGCTGCCCCCGCCGTGCGTGCTCGTGCCCCCGCCGCACCCGACCACCACCGCCCCAACGCCCCGGCGCCTCGCTGCCCATCGCCCCACCGCCTCCGATACCCCCGACTCCCACCAGACCACCGCCGCCTTCCTCCTCCTCCACCGCCCAATCCAGCCCCGCCACCGACGACGCCGCCCGCCGCCGGCTGCCCGCACCATCTCCGCCTCCACCGACAACCCCGAGTTCAGGGCCGTGCCCACCATCTCCTCTGCCTCCGGACGCCACCCCCTCCCCTGTCATGCAGAGCATCCAGGCGAGACGCCGACGCCCCCCTCTTCACCGTCCTGGTCGACGATGCACCCCCTCTTCAACGCCGGCCGCTGCCAACCTGCCTCTGCCTCGTCACCAGACGGTGAGCTCCTCTGCTATGCAAATTTGTCAATTGAAGCGCTTGAATGATGTTAGCTTAGCATTTGATGATAAATGTGATGTTCTTTCTGCCAGTGTGAAACTCGATGGATAGGGTGTAAGATTTAATCAGTACGTCTAATCTATTAGGCAGGGGGTGCAAAGTTGCAAGCTCAGGAGTTTGAAAAATGAGCATAATTGGTCTGATGTAAATTTTCTGCTGCACTGGAGCATAATATAATATGGTGCTGACTATATTCTGTTTGGCGTCCTTATTCTTCAGTGGCATAGCTTAAAAGTTATCTGCCTTGGCTCAAATGAAGGTTGTTCGATATCTTGAAATAAGCAAACATGCCTTGTGCCAAACCATATTTTAAATCTGCAAGCTTGATTTTTCTTCTAATCAAACCATCCCTGGAAGTCTGTCTGTGTTGTCTGGTAGAATTGTGTGGTGAATGAGACTGCTATTGGTTGGTGGTCACTAGTTGTTATTGTTGTCGTGGTTATGTTTGTAGCAGCAGAGAAGTAATAGCAGAGGAGAGCAGCATATTGATGCATGTGCTGATTGGTCATTTTTTTATATGATGATGAGGAGGAGTATCTTATTTGGCATGACTAGAGAAGGCAGGCTTGATATGCATGCATGCATTCTTTGCTTGTTTATATTCATTCTTGTAAACTGAACATGCTCATCTATCTAATTATCTATCTACCTGCTTTAGTATGTATGTATGCATTGTATTTTTATTTCCTTTGGAAAGTAAAGTTAATGTGAAAGGAAGAGAGAAAAAGAAAGGGAGGAAGACAGATGCTTCAGTCAGTCTAAGCCAGCTTAATTTGAGTGACAATCACCTGCCTGGCTGGCTGGCATGATCATCTTTTACAGAAAACAATTTTCAGCAAAGGTCATGTCTCCGACCATCATGTCATGATGATTTTGCAGGTACCCCGAGAGGCCCTTGAGTTTGCTGGAATGTTGATTAACTTCCGTTCCGGCAAATTCGGGTACTCCATATGTCCTATTTTCAGCAAAGGTCATGCTAAATTTTTCCGTGAATTTTAGCATGACTTTGCTAAAAATGGGACATATGGGGTACTTGCGACTAATGCATGGGCCGGGGTATCTTAGTACTTAATTAAGTAGGATCAACTGCCTCTTGTGTTATACATATAGAAGTGTGATATCAACTCATAGTTATTACTAATGTAGCTCGTCATCGATAAACCCTAATATGGTAGGATGACCTACTAAAAAAGCCCATACCACATATTCTATTTGGATGGCCCTGCTAACCGTTAACCATAAATACTTGACATGGATGTAGCAGGCTTAAAGAAAGAAATTTTTTTAGGCCAACTCCACTAGGCCTGGCTGAAATGCACAAGTGTGCATGACTAATAATATTCTATTGTAAAGCTAAACAGGAAAGAGGAACCACTCATCCTAACCATGTGCTCTCAAAATTAACACTTCACTTCTTACTACTGAAAATCTTAGACCATCTCCATTCACCAATAGCTCAAACCAGTTCGAAGGGCGTGTTTTCACCACACTGTGGATTATCTTATTGGACCCAACGCAAGAGACGATGTAGTTTTGAATTATGAACGTAGGATATGTCGTCATCGGACGACGAAAGTCTCCCGGGGGAGTGCGGCTGGTGCCACGACGATCAAGGTCTGTGCGACATGCCTCACCTGGATGATGATCGGTGCTTCAGCATTAAGCTCGAGGAGACCTTCGAAGTTGAAACGGTACACAACAACGACAAGTGTTATTTTCATAATTAAGCATGACTTCAACTATTTCAACGTGTAATTTTCATCTTTTACAATTCGAGTATAGCTTATCCCATGCCATGGAAGACGCTATGTCTTGGAGAGGATGGATTTTGAAGACCATGAAATTTTTGAAACAAAGAAAATTCACCTAAGGACTCATCACGATGTGGATTTTGAAGTAAATCTGTATAATTATGGGAGCGTAACCCATTTTGGTTGCAAAAATTGGGAAGCATTTTGCAAGATGTATGGTTATGATGAGGATATGCTTGTCACCATGGATCTTGGTGATCCTAAAATGGAGCAAGACAATATGGACATTTGGGTCCTTGTTGATACGCCTCCAATTCTACCGCTATGTGAGTTTCTCAAACATAGTTATTAGCTAATTTATATTGTTTATTTCAAAATAGTTGACAGCTTATTTCCATTGACAGCTTATTTTCATTGTTCAAAGAATGTGTGGGAGATGGTAGACAAAACCCACTACACCGATGGCTCTGAATTAACAACTTACAAGGAGAAAAATCATCTGGTCAGATTTTGTACTGACATTGAGAATTACAATATCTACAATCATACTCCTCAACATTATGGTCAATACGTGCCACTAGTGCATGTGTTCAACTATGGTAACTACCATGGAGATACCCTGGTAAGATTTTTTACTATTACGACATATGTGCATCTTTTGCATACTTCTAAAACTAGTACATCATTGCTAACTATGAAGTTATTACTATGTTTTTCAACAGATAATCCCAGAGAATTGTGTGCCTCATTTGATGTATCAGAAAGGTAGCCTTAATGTTTTGAATATACAGCCAGGTCATCCTACGAATCTCAATTGTCCATACCAGATTTCTAAAAGAAGTGGAGACATGCAAATCAAAGGATGGAAAAAAATGTATGGACGGTCGTAAGGAGTTTCTTGGAAGCAAAAGGAAGCGAAGCGCAAGAATTGGAGACAGGATGATCTCCATTCTCCATAATGGAGAGTCAGGGTCTATATTGTTTTATGCTATTTTAGGTCCTGCCTAATACTGATGATCATGTCCTAAGAACAATTAAGTAGGGTTGGTGCGATGACTATCACGATGATGATCGTATGACTTGTTATTAATAACGAGTAGAAGTTGTATGATGATGATTAGTAGGACTTGTTAGGATTAGTATTACTTCCGACAAACTCGCTACTCGCGGTCTCGAGACTTGTAATGTTCTATCTTTGTTCGGTCTTTTGAATTCGGAGACTAATATGATGAATTGTATTCGAAGACTAATCTTTTATTGTATTCGATGAATCTGCTGTTTGTATGTTGTGCTCTCTATATTATGTGCAGTAATATGTTTTGTAACCTGTGCAAATATCAGAAAAGAAAAATAATCCCTAATATTCATACTAGTGGCGTACCACTCAGCACACTAATGGCGCACTGCAAAAAGGACTCTAATGGCGCATCATCCACTAGTGTGCCATTAGTATGCCAAAGCACATGGGTAAATATGGCCCCTAGGAGGCATACTAATGGCGCACTGTGGGCTATACTAATGGCGCACTGCATGGTGCGCCATTAGTAAAAAATACTAATGGCGTGATACTAGTGGCGCACGTGTAGTGCGCCATTAGTAGGCAAAATAGGTGCGCCAGTAGTAGGCCTTTTCCTAGTAGTGTGGAAATGCCATAATAGGTAGGTATGGTGGCTATTTTGAGGAAGATATAAAGAGGCTTATGTGCGATAGAGCGTATCATATCAACGGGTTTGGATGCACCGGCGAAGTTTGCACCAACTCTCAAGGTGAGAAAGGGCAATGCACGGTACCGAAGAGGCTAGCAATGATGGAAGGGTGAGAGTGCGTATAATCCATGGACTCAACATTAGTCATAAAGAACTCACATACTTATTGCAAAAATCTACAAGTCATCAAAACCAAGCACTACGCGCATGCTCCTAGGGGGATAGATTGGTAGGAAAAGACCATCGCTCGTCCCCGACCGCCACTCATAAGGAAAGCAATCAAAGAACACCCCATGCTTCAAATTTGTCACGTAACGTTTACCATACATGCATGCTACGGGACTTGCCAACTTCAACACAAGTATTCATCAATTTCACAATTACTCAACTAGCACACCTCTAATATTACCATCTTTATATCTCAAAACAATCTATCAAGCATCCAACTTCTCTTAGCATTTAAAATTTATAACCAAAGTGAATTATCATGCTGTTCTAAAGGACTCTCAAAATGATATAAGTGAAGCATGAGAGATCAATTATTTCTATAAAATAGAACCACCGCCGTGCTCTAAAAGATATAAGCGAAGAACTAGAGCAAAAATTATCCAACTCAAAAGATATAAGTGAAGCACATAGAGTATTCTAATAAATTCCAATTCATGTGTGTCTCTCCCAAAAGGTGTGTATATCAAGGATGATTGTGGTAAAATAAAAAGCACAGACTCAAATCATACAAGACGCTCCAAGCAAAACACATATCATGTGGCGAATAAAAATATAGCTCCAAGTAAAATTACCGATGGACGAAGACGAAAGAGGGGATGCCTTCCGGGCATCCCCAAGCTTAGGCTTTTGGTTTTCCTTGGATTTTACCTTGGGGTGCCTTGGTCATCCCCAAGATTAGGCTCTTGCCACTCCTTGTTCCATAATCCATCAAATCTATACCCAAAACTTGAAAACTTCACAACACAAAACTTAAAAGAAAATCTTCATGAGCTCTGTTAGTAAAAGAAAACAAACCACCACTTCAAGGTACTGTAATGAACTCATTCTTTATTTATATTTGTGTTAAACCTACTGTATTCCAACTTTTCTATGGTTCATAAACTCTATTACTAGCCATAGATTCATCAAAATAAGCAAACAACACACGAAAAACAGAATCTGTCAAAAACAGAACAGTCTGTAGTAATCTGTATGTTTCAAATACTTATGGAACCCCAAAAATTATAAAATAAATTTCTGGACGTGAGGAATTTATCTATTAATCATCTGCAAAAATAATTAACTAAATATCACTCTCCAGTAAAAAATGGTAGCAATTCTCGTGAGCGCTAAAGTTTCTGTTTTTTTACAGCAAGATCAAAAAGACTTCCTCCAAGTCTTCCCAACGGTTCTACTTGGCAGAAACACTAATTAAACACGAAAACACAAAAAAAACAGAGGCTAGATAAATTACTTATTACTAAACAGGAACAAATATCAAGAAACAAAAATAAAATTGGGTTGCCTCCCAACAAGCTCTATCGTTTAACGCCCCTAGCTAGGCATTAAGATTTCAATGATGCTCACATGAAATACGAGAATTGGAGCACAAAGAGAGCATCATAAAACACGCGACAAACACATCTAAGTCTAACATACATCCTATGCATAGGCATCTTATAGGAAAACAAATTATCAAGGCAAGCAAAAACTAGCATATGTAAGGAAGCGGGACGAAACAATAGCAATCTCAACATAACAAGAGGCAATTTAGTAACATGAAAATTTCTACAACCATACTTTCCTCTCTCATAATAATTACATGTAGGATCATAAGAAAATTCAACAATATAGCTATCATGAAACATATTCTTAACAAGATCCACATGTATGCAAAGTTGACACTGTTCCAAAATAGTGGTATTAACATTAACTAAAGTCACGACCTCTCCAAACCCACTTTTATCAAAAACTTCATAATATTGAACATTCTCGAAATGTGTGGGATCTAAAGTTGACACTCTTCCAAACCCACTTTCAATAATATTGCAAACACCATTATCAATCTCATATTCATCATGGGGCTTAAATAAATTTTCGAGATGAAAAGAAGAATCACCCCAATCATGATCATTGCAACAAATAGTAGTCATAGAAAAACTACCATCCCCAAGATTGAGGTTTTGCATATCATTGACACAATTTACATTAAGAGAATTTATGATAACATCATTGCAATCATGCTTTTCATCGAAGGAACTATCAAGTATGGGTGCAATAGCAACAATATCATGTTTAACATAAGGAACTATAGCAAACTCATCTTCATAAATATTGGCATCATGGCCACAAGAATAGCAAGCATCATGTTAATCAAGGGATATTTCAATCAAATCATCGGAAACATAATTATCTATAGATTCATGCATATCATTATTTTCTTTCGAAGCAATGGTCATTTTTTCAATAAATTCTTTGACATAGACATTATGAGCATAGTTTTCATGGCAATATTTAAGTATGTTAAAAATTTCAAATTCGTAAAGCGTAATATCATACTTTTCAATCAAAGAATCAACTTCATAAGCACCCTTAAAAGCAACAAATTCTTCAATTTGTTCGATATCATAGTAACTATAAACACCCTTTGCATAAGAAGATAAGATTTCATTATCATTAAACTCACATAGGTAGGGTAGGTGTTTTTAAGGGTTCTTAGAGCAACAAGTAAGATCAAAAATTTCACAAAAATTCCAAGCATAACAATGCAATCTATTTATTTGATCCCACAAGAGTCTCCCTTTTTTAGAAAAACGGTGACGCGCAAAATGAGCATGCTCATCTAAAGATTTCCCACCAAGTAGGCTAGTTGGGCTTTCAGCACGAGCACATAAGGATCGAAAATGATCCAAGTAGAACACTTTAAGTGGATCCATGTCAATAGTTTTTTAGCAAGCAAAGATGCAAGCAAATAGAAGGCACATGGAAACACAAATAAAGATACATACATGAAGAAGGCGAACGGAAAAAGGGCAAAGGAAGAGAGGGCGAATAAAACAACAAGGGTGAAGTGGGGGAGAGGAAAACGAGAGGAAAACGGCAAATAATGTAATGCGAAGGATAAGAGTTGTGATGGGTACTTGGTATGTCTTGACTTGGCGTAGATCTCCTCGGCAATGGCGCCGGAAATCCTTCTTGCTTCCTCTTGAGCATGCGTTGGTTTTCCCTTGAAGAGGAAAGGGTGATGCAGCAAAGCAGCGTAAGTATTTCCCTCAGTTTTTGAGAACCAAGGTATCAATCCAGTTGGAGACCACACGCGAGTCACCTCGTACCTACACAAACAAATAAGAACCTCGCAACCAACGCGATAAAGGGGTTGTCAATCCCTTCACGACCACTTGCAAGAGTGAGATCTGATAGAGATAATAATAATAAGATAAATATTTTTGGTATTTTTATGATATAAATTGAAAGTAAAAATTGCAAAATAAAATAGATTGGAAACTTGTATGATGGAAAATAGACCCGGGGGCCATAGGTTTCACTAGTGGCTTCTCTCAAGATAGCATAAGTATTACGGTGGGTAAACAAATTACTGTCGAGCAATTGATATAATTGAGCATAGTTATGAGAATATCTAGGTATGATCATGTATATAGGCATCACATCCATGACAAGTAGACCGACTCCTGCCTGCATCTACTACTATTACTCCACACATCGACCGCTATCCAGCATGCATCTAGAGTATTAAGTTCATAAGAACAGAGTAACGCTTTAAGCAAGATGGCATGATGTAGAGGGATAAGCTCATGCAATATGATATAAACCCCATCTTTTTATCCTCCATGGCAACAATACAATATGTGTCGTTTCCCCTACTGTCACTAGGATCGAGCACCCCAAGATTGAACCCAAAGCTAAGCACTTCTCCCATTGCAAGAAAGATCAATCTAGTAGGCCAAACCAAACTGATAATTCAAAGAGACTTGCAAAGATAACCAATCATACATAAAAGAATTCAGAGTAGATTCAAATATTGTTCATAGATAGTCTTGATCATAAACCCACAATTCATCGGATCTCGTCAAACACACCGCAAAAGAAGATTACATCGAATAGATCTCCAAGAGAATCAAGGAGAACTTTGTATTGAGATCCAAAGAGAGAGAAGAAGCCATCTAGCTAATAACTATGGACCCGAAGGTCTCAGGTAAACTACTCACACATCATCGGAGGGGCCATGGAGTTGATGTAGAGGCCCTCCGTGATCAATCCCCCTCCGGCGGAGCTCCGGATAAGGCCCCAAGATGTATCTCTTGGGTACAGAAGGTTGCGGCGGTGGAAATAGGGTTTCGTGGTGCTCCTGGATGTTTTCAGGGTGCGTAGGTATATATAGGAGGAAGAAGTAGGTCCGTGGAGGCACGAGGGACCCATGAGGGGAGAGGGCGCGCCCAGGGGGGTAGGCGCGCCCCCTGCCTCGTGGCCTCCTCAATGGTTGCTTGACCTCCACTCCAAGTCCTCTGGATCACGTTTGTTCCAAAAATCACGCTCCCGAAGGTTTCATTCCGTTTGGACTCCGTTTGATATTCCTTTTCTGCGAAACACTAAAATAGGAAAAAAACAGCAATTTGGGTCGGGCCTCCGGTTAATAGGTTAGTCCCAAAAATAATGTATAAGTGTATAAATAAGCCCACAGAATATATAATAGCATGGAAGAATCAAAAATTATAGATACGTTGGAGACGTATAAGTGCCTCATTGGAAAAATACTTCCTCCTAATGCTATATTGACGTTGGGGCCCGTGGGTTTGTCAACATAGTTACATTTTTTAGGTGCTTCAACGTAGTTACTAAAGGAGATAAATTTATAATGAAGTCGGGGATGGCAGGTATCATTTATTATCTGTGGGCCAGCAAGTATCACCTGGGCTGTGGGATGCCCCGTCTAGGCTTTGTTTTTTAACATGCGCAGCCCACAACATGCCGGTTTGTATTTTCTTGAGGACTGTCATGGATCGACCGGCCTATGGACCTCCCATCCAAGGTTTCATTTTTCCTGAAACATCCGCAGCCCAACTTATGTATTTTTTTTAAGAAAACGCATAGGTCTGTTCTATATTTCTATATAAGAATAGGAATGCCAGGTCCAACTTATGTTTCTCTTCTAACTACATTATATATATTTATATTATTTTATATGTTATTACATATTATTGTTATTGTAATCATATATTTAACAGATACTTACATATATAAGAAAAAATATCCCACATCTTATTAACTTATAAAAATAAATTTTTAACAATAAAATCCTAGATTTCTTTAAATTGGCAACGAAAATCCTCGTGATTGTGTACAAAAGCTTGGTAAGATTTAAGGACCGATGTAATAATAAAGAAATTATTATTTAAATATATTTGTAACAAAATGCTCAGCCCTTGTTTATTTTTTGATAACATTGTTGCGCCCAACCCAACATTATAATTAGAACCAGCCCAGCAAAATCGTGTGTTTTGAGAAAGTGCAAATGGGCTGTAATTTTTTAGGAAAAAATAAATGGGCCGCATGGATGCTACATTATTTGTTCAGCTAGCCCAGCAAATTCATGTATTTCGAGAAAGTGAAAATTGTCTGTAGGTTTTCAAAAATGGGCCACATGGACGGTACAATTATTTGTTCACCCAGCCTAGCAATGGATCGTAATTCTAAAAAAGATCAAATGGACTGTAATTCTAAAAAAATGGGTTGAATATGTGCCACATTTTTGGAGGCTGAAATGTGGGCCAATAGGTTGAAGCCAACACAAGTCGTTGTCAACTTATTAACAAATGATTCGAACATCGATAGCCATTGGATTTGCATCCAACGACCGGCATCCATCTTCAATCTCTTGTGTTCTTCCTCCAGCGCTGCCAGGACCACCTGCTCCCGCCTCCTACTACTAGCAGCTTTCCTTAGCACGCTTCACTATGAAGTACTACCCCACCGCTGGCTAGACCATTGATACGTCCATTTTGCATCATGCTTTTATATCAATATTTATTGCATTATGGGCTGTTATTTCACATTGTGTCACAATACTATGGCTATTCTCTCTTATTTTAAAAGGTTTACATAAGGAGGGAGAATGCCGGCAGCTGGAATTCTAGGCTGGAAAAGGAGCAAATATTAGAGACCTATTCTGCACAACTCCAAAAGTCCCGAAACTCCATGGAACACCATATAATAAATAATGAAAAATCCTCGCCAAAGATGAAGACCAGGGGGCCCACACCCTTCTCACGAGGGTGGGGGTGCCCCCCCTTGGGCGCGCTCCCCTGCCTCGTGGGCCCCCTGGTGGCTCTCCGATGACCATCTTCTCCTATATGAAGTCTTTCGTCGAGAAAAAAATAGGAAGCACCTTTCGGGATGAAACTCCACCGCCACGAGGCAGAACCTTGGCGAATCCAATCTAGAGCTCCGGCAGAGCTGTTCTGCCGGAGAAACTTCCCTCCGTAGGGGGAAATCATCGCCATTGTCATCACCAGCACTCCTCTCATCGGGAGAGGGCAATCTCCATCAACATCTTCATCAGCACCATCTCATCTCAAAACCCTAGTTCATCTCTTGTATCCGATTCTTGTCTTCAAGTCCGGGATTGGTGCTAGTAGGTTGCTAGTAGTGTTAATTACTCCTTGTAGTTGATGCTAGTTGGTTTAATTGGTGGAAGATCATATGTTCAGATCCTTTATGCATATTAATACCCCTCTTATTATGAACATGTTTATGCTTTGTGAGTAGTTACGTTTTTTCCTGAGGACAAGGGAGAAGTATTGCTATTAGTAGTCATGTGAATTTGGTATTCGTTCGATATTTTGATGAGATGTATGTTGTCTAGACTCTAGTGGTGTTATGTGAACGTCGACTACATAACACTTCACCATTATTTGGGCCTAGAGGAAGGCATTGGGAAGTAATAAGTAGATGATGGGTTGCTAGAGTGATAGAAGCTTAAACCCTAGTTTATGCGTTGCTTCGTAAGGGGCTGATTTGGATCCATATGTTTCATGCTATGGTTAGGTTTACCTTAATACTTTTGTTGTAGTTGCGGATGCTTTCAATAGAGGTTAATCATAAGTGGGATTCTTGTTCAAGTAAGAACAGCACCCAAGCACCGGTCCACCCACATATCAAATTATCAAAGTACCGAACGCGAATCATATGAACATGATGAAAACTAGCTTGACGATATTCCCATGTGTCCTCGGGAGCGCTTTTCCTTATATAAGAGTTTGTCCAGGCTTGTCCTTTGCTACAAAAAGGATTGGGCCACCTTGCTGCACTTTATTTACTTTTCTTACTTGATGCTCGTTACAAATTATCTCATTACAAAACTATCTGTTACCACTTATTTCAGTACTTGCAGAGAATACCTTGCTAAAAACCGTTTATCATTTCCTTCTGCTCCTTGTTGGGTTCGACACTCATACTTATCGAAAGGACTACGATAGATCCCCTATACTTGTGGGTCATCAAGACTCTTTTCTGGTGCCGTTGCCGGGGAGTGAAGCACGTTTGGTAGGTGGAATTTGGTAAGGAAAAATTTATATAGTCTGCTGAAATTTACTGCCACTTGTTACTATGGAAAGTAATCCTCTGAGGGGCTTGTTCGGGGTATCTTCACCCTGACCAGTAGAGCAAAGAGTATCTTCACCTCAACCTAATGAACCTATTGAAATGAAATTCCTTATGAGTATCCTTCAAGTATAATAGAAAAACTGCTAGCTAATCCTTTTACTTGAGATGGAACAAAGCATCCTGATGAACACCTAATATATGTGGATGAATTTTCTGGATTATTTAAGCTTGCAGGTATTTCCGATGATGTTGCTAAGAAGAAGGTCATCCCTTTATCTTTGAAGGGAGACGCATTGACATGGTATAGGCTATGTGATGATATGGGATCATGAAACTATAGAAGATTGAAATTGGAATTTCATCAAAAGTATTACCCTATGCATCTTGTTCATCGTGATCGCAATTATATATATAATTTTTGGCCCCGCAAAGGAGAAAGCATCACTCAAGCTTGGGGGAGGCTTAAATCAATGTTATATTCATGCCCCAATCATGAGCTTCCAAGAGAAACAATTCTTCAAAAAATTTATGCTCGGCTTTCTGAAAATAATCGCACCATGCTTGATACTTCTTGTGTTGGCTCTTTTATGATGAAGACTATTGAATTCAAATGGGATTTATTGGATATAAGTAAACGCAACTCTGAAGATTGGGACCTTGACAAAGGTAAGGAGTCAGGTATGACACCTAAGTTTGATTGTGTTAAATCTTTCATGGATACTGATGTTTTCCGTAAGTTTAGCACTAAATATGGACTTGATTCTAAGATAGTAGCTTATTTCTGTGAATCTTTTGCTACTTATGTTGATCTCCCTAAGGAGAAGTGGTTTAAATATCATCCTCCCATAGAAGTAAAAGTAGCTGCACCTATTAAAGTTGAAGAAAAGATTGTCACTTATAATGATCCTATTGTTCCTACTTGTTATGTTGAGGAACCACCTTTCCCTGTTAAGATAAAGGATCATGCTAAAGCTTCAACTGTGGTTCGTAAAAGCAATATTAAAATATATACACCTCCTGACCAAGTTAAAGTTGAACCTAATATTGCTCTTGTTAAAGAGCTCTTGTCTGATAATATTGATGGGCATGTTATTCAGTTCTGTGGTGAAACTGCTAGAATTGCTAAACCTTGTGTTAAAGATAAACATAGACCTGTGGTAGGTGTGCCTGTTATTTCTGTTAAAATAGGAGATCATTGTTATCATGGCTTATGTGATATGGGTGCTAGTGCTAGTGTTATACCTTATGACTTGTATAAGGAAATCAAGCATGAAATTGCACCTGTTGAGTTAGAAGATATTGATGTCACAATTAAACTTGCTAATAGAGATACTATTTCAGCAATGGGAATTGTTAGAGATGTTGAACTCTTGTGTGGGAAAACTAAATATCCTGCTAATTTTCTTGTTCTTAGTTCTCCACAAGATAGCTTTTGTCCCATTTTATTTGGTAGACCCTTCTTGAATACAGTTAATGCTAGGATAGACTGCGAAAAGAATATTGTTACTATTGGCTTGGATGATATGACTCATGAGTTTAATTTCTCTAAATTTAGTAAACAATATCGTGAAGAAGAATTGCCTAGTAAGGATGAAATTATTGGTCTTGCTTCTATTGCCATACCTCCTAATGATCCTTTAGAACAATAGTTTGCTAGACCATGAGAATGATATGTTTATGAATGAAAGAAGGGAAATAGATGAAGTATTCTTTAAACAAGAACCTATGCTAAAACACAATTTGCTTGTTGAAATCCTAGGGGATCCTCCTCCACCTAAGGGTGATCCCGTGTTTGAGCTTAAACCGTTGCCTGATAATCTTAAATATGCTTATCTTGATGAAAAGAAGATATATCGTGTTATTATTGGTGCTAACCTTTCAGAGCATGAAGAAGAAAGATTATTGAAAACTCTGAAGAAGCACCGTGCTGTTATTGGATATACTCTTGATGATCTTAAGGGCATTAGTCCCACTCTATGTCAACATAAAATAAATTTGGAAGCAGATGCCAAACCAGTTCGTGATCCTCAACGACGTCTGAATCCTAAAATGAAAGAAGTGGTAAGAAAAGAAATACTAAAGCTTCTGGAGGCAGGTATAATTTATCCCGTTGCTGATAGTCAGTGGGTAAGTCCTGTTCATTGTGTCCCTAAGAAGGGAGGTATTATTGTTGTTCCTAATGATAAAGATGAATTGATTCCACAAAGAATTATTACCGGTTATAGGATGGTAATTGATTTCCGCAAATTAAATAAGGCTACTAAGAAAGATCATTACCCCTTACCTTTTATTGAACAAATGCTAGAAAGATTATGCAAACATACCCATTACTGCTTTCTAGATGGTTATTCTGGTTTCTTTCAAATACCTGTGTCGGCTAAAGATCAATCAAAGACTACTTTTACATGCCCTTTTGGTACTTTTGCTTATAGACGTATGCCTTCTGGTTTTATGTAATGCACCTACTACCTTTCAAAGATGCATGATGGCTATATTCTCTAACTTCTGTGAAAAGATCTGTGAGGTTTTCATGGATGACTTTTCTGTCTATGGATCTTCTTTTGATGATTGCTTGAGCAATCTTGATCGAGTTTTGCAGAGATGTGAAGAAACTAATCTTGTCTTGAATTGGGAAAAGTGCCACTTTATGGTTAATGAAGGTATTGTCTTGGGGCATAAAGTTTCTGAAAGAGGTATTGAAGTTGATAAAGCCAAGGTTGATGCTATTGAAAAGATGCCATGTCCCAAGGACATCAAAGGTATAAGAAGTTTCCTTGGTCACGCCGGATTTTATAGGAGGTTCATTAAGGACTTCTCAAAAATTTCTCGGCCTCTGACTAATTTGTTACAAAAAAGATATACCATTTGTCTTTGATGATGATTGTGTAGAAGCATTTGAAATACTTAAGAAAGCATTAGTCTCTGCACCTATTGTTCAGCCACCTGATTGGAATTTACCCTTTGAAATTATGTGTGATGCTAGTGATTATGCTGTAGGTGCTCTTCTAGGGCAAAGAGTTGATAAGAAACTAAATGTTATCCATTATCCTAGTAAGACTCTAGACAATGCTCAAAGAAATTATGCTACTACTGAAAAAGAACTTTTAGCAGTTGTATTTGCTTGTGATAAGTTCAGACCTTATATTTTTGATTCTAAAGTAACTATCCACACTGATCATGCTGCTATTAAATATCTTATGGAAAAGAAAGATGCTAAACATAGACTTATTAGATGGGTTCTCTTACTACAAGAATTTGATTTGCATATAGTTGATAGAAAAGGAGCTGAGAACCCCATTGCAGACAACTTATCTAGGTTAGAGAATGTTCTTGATGACCCACTACCTATTGATGATAGTTTTCCTGATGAATAATTAAATGTCATAAGTACTTCTCGTAGTACCCCTTTGTATGCTGATTATGCTAATTACATAGTTGCTAAATTTATACCACCTAGCTTCACATACCAACAAAAGAAAAAGTTCTTCTATGATTTGAGACATTACTTTTGGGATGACCCACATCTTTATAAAGAAGGAGTAGATGGTGTTATTAGACATTGTGTACCTGAGCATGAACAGGAACAGATCCTATGCAAGTGCCACTCCGAAACTTATGGAGGACACCACACGGGAGATAGAAGTGCACATAAGGTATTGCAATCCGGTTTTTATTGGCCTACTCTCTTCAAGGATGCCCGTAAGTTTGTCCTATCTTGTGATGAATGTCAAAGAAATCGTAATATTAGTAGACGTCAAGAAATGCCTATGAATTATTCACTTGTTATTGAACCATTTGATGTTTGGGGCTTTGATTATATGGGACCTTTTCCTGCCTCTAATGGATATACACATATTTTAGTTGTTGTTGATTACGTTACTAAGTAGGTAGAAGCTATTCCAACTAGTAGTGCTGATCATAACACTTCTATTAAAATGCTTAAAGAAGTTATTTTTCCGAGGTTTGGAGTCCCTAGATATTTAATGACTGATGGTGGTTCACATTTTATTCATGGTTCTATCCGTAAAATGCTTGCTAAATATGACGTCAATCATAGAATTGCATATCCGTATCACCCACCGTCTAGTGGTCAAGTAGAATTGAGTAATAGAGAACTCAAATTAATTTTGCAAAAGACTGTCAATAGGTCTAGAAAGAATTGGTCCAAGAAACTTGATGATGCATTATGGGCCTATAGAACTGCATATAAAAATCCTATGGGTATGTCTCCGTATAAAATGGTATATGGAAAAGCATGCCACTTACCTCTCGAACTAGAACATAAGGCATATTGGGCTATTAAATAGCTCAGCTATGATTTCAATCTTGCCGGTGAAAAGAGGTTATTTGATATTAGCTCACTTGATGAATG